>NC_048233.1:58096786-58106536 GCF_002007445.2 Ailuropoda melanoleuca | reverse complement strand
AAAAAAAAAAGAAATATTCCCATTGTGTTAGTGGGCTTTAATATGAATCATGCTATGAATTAAGAACTTGGTAATAATTACTGATTAGTTTCAGCCAAGTCATGTGACCAGCCACAGAGATTATTTACTGGCTTAATGACCTTGTTTGGCACTGAATCGGTGCCCAGAAAATATAAGGTTATAACTCATATTTCTAATTGTGTACGACTTTCATGACTTAGTCAAGCCACAGGAAGACATTCACTTTTCCTTTATACTCTTATTTTTTTTTTTATTTCTTGTCACTAGAAAATTAGTTGCTCTTGTTTTTTTTATACCTTTTTTTATTCAGATGAAAGTTTTCTCCAACACTTTCACTGGTTACAACACTTATTTCTACTATTTAAGGAATTTGCTCAATTAATTTTTCATCATAATAGCAAATATGCACGCCTCTTCTTATTGAGTCTGGAATTTGTGCAACAATATCATAATTTCAAAGAAAAATCGGGTTTTTAACCATTGGGGAATTTACCAAAAGCCTTAAGAAAAATTATTTCTCCACACCTTGTTCTGTTTTTTAAGTTTGTAATTGTTTTACATTAACGTTCTTATTTTTCTTTTATTTTCTTTTCACATGTGACATAATTTTGAAAATCCTGTTTTGGATTTGAAAGATCCTAGGGAACATTTGTCTTCTTATGAGAAAATTATTTAATAAATATTTTGTTTAGGAAGTATGACATTGAAAAAGCAGCTTGAAATGGACAAGCAACATCAATGTACTTTTGATCTGTTAAAAATGATATAACTTAAGTGAAAGATAATGATAACACACAATGCTGATGAATATGCAGAGAAACTGTAATTGCTGGTTGTAATGTAGCTACTTTCGAAAATAGCTTCGCAGTCCCTTTCAAAACTAAAAATGAACTTACTGTATGACCCATCACTGCACTCTTGGGCATTTATCTGCTAGGATTGAAGACTTATTTTCACACAGGAGTTTATACGCAAGTATTTATAATAGCTTTATTTGTGATACATATAAACTGGAAAGTACTCATAAACAAATTGTGGTACACCTATATCACAGAATACAACTCAGCAATAAAAAAAGAACAAATTACCGAAATGTGAAACAACTTAGATGGACCTCAACAAAATTTACTGACAGAAAAAGCCAATGTCAAAAAGATGGACCTCAATGAAATTATACTGATAGAAAATGCCAGTGTCGAAAAGATATACTGCATAATTCTATTTATGTTGCATATATGAAATAACATAATTACAAAGATGGAGAACAGATTAGTGGTTGCCAGGGGTTAGGAGTGGAAGGAGAGAATGGCTATGGTCTTGTGGCAATGGTACAGTTCAATATGTTGATGGCTGTGTGGTTACACAAGGCTACACGTGTAGTAAAATTGCATGGGATTATACACACACACAAGTTCATGTAACACTACTGAAATCTGAATAAGCTTGATGGATTGTAGCTATGTCAATTTCTTGGTTCTGATTTGCACTATACTTATGTAAGATGTTAACATTGGGGGAGATTGGAGTAAGTGTGCATGGGACTTTGCATACATCTCTTTTCAACCTCCTGTGGATTTATAATGATTTTTAAATGAAAAGATCTGAAACCATTCTGTTGTAAAAGTTTTCTTTTCTTTTCTATAATGGTTATGCTAATTTCCTCAACCCCACTTAAAACATACTCTTTTTCTCCTAATATTTAGAGCTATATTGTTTTGTTTTTCACATTTAGTTCTATGATCTATCTGAATTCAGAGAGTTTTTTCCCCAGCTTTATTGAGGCACAATTAACAAAATCATAGCACTGGAGAATAGAATGGGCTGTGGGGTGGGGGTAATGGGGAGATGTTGGTAAAAGAATGCAACCTTTCAGTTATAAGATGAGTAAGTTCTGATGATCTAATGTATAGCATGGTGACTACAGTTAATAATACTATATTATGTACTTGAAATTTGCTGAGAGAGTAGAACTTAAACATTCCATAAAAAAAAAACGATAACAATGTGAGGTGACAGGCATATTAATTAACTTATTTATGGGAATCATTTCACAATTAATATGGATAGCAAATCATCAAGTTGAACACAGTCATCTTTTGGTATGAAGAATAGAAAACAAATTTTATATCATCTGGTATATAATATTTTATTTTTTATGTGTAATGATTATTATAAAAACAGAAGATTCTGTAGTAAAAATAAATTCAAACATTGTAGAAGAGTAAAGTAAGATTTCTATTCCTTCAGGAATTTAGTTTAATTTCCTACGAAATCACACTATAAACATTTTTTTAAATTCGTTATTGAATATGTAGTTTGCATCATTTTGTAAATCTGTACAATCCATGGTAAGCAAGGCAATCTATCTCTGCTTGGAAACAGAAAATTAATAGTGAGCAAATTGATAAATAAATAAAACAATTTCAGATCATGGAAAAGATATAGAGAAGATGGCAATATGAAGAGTAATATGCAAAGCCAGGAGAGAAACATTAAATAAAATCACCAAGTAGGGCCTCTTTCAGATGACGTTTGACCAAGACCTGAATGAAAAAAGGAGCCGACTAGATTAAGATTTGGGATAAGATCTGTTTCAGACAAATGGAAGAGGTAGTACAGAGGCTTGAAGTGGCATTCAACCTGGCATGCTCTAGCAACAGGAAAAAGTTCACCTGGCTAGGATATAGTGAACGGTGGGTTTGGGACATGAGGCTCAAAAAAGGAGCCAGTGACAATACCACATAGGTCTTGTAGACATGGTGAGCAATATGGATTATTATAGATGAAATGGAAATCCACTAGAGAATTTCAAGCAGGAAGATGACATAATCTGATTTTAACTATTAAAAGATCAATTTGGTTACTGCATGAAGAATGGGTAATATGGCGGCAAGGTAAAGGGAACATAGTGAAAACAGAGACAACTTAAGAGCCCAATAATAAAAGTAATGGTAACTTGGACCAGAGAGATAGTAGTCATAAAATTATTGTAATAGTCCAGGATAGAAATATGAAGTCTAAGTTTAGGGCAGTAGCAGTGGTGACAGAGGTGGACTTTAGCTGGAGAGGGGTGTAATAAGTAGAATCAATTGACCTTTTGACTAATTACATATGGAACTGGGGTAAGGGAATAAAGAGGTTAGGATGATTCTCAGGTGACTTGCTTGGGTGATTGGGTGGAAGATATTATTAACCACTGTAAAAAAAAAATAAGAAGAAGAGTATATTGGTATCTGAGAGGGCTGATTAACAGATTGCATTTTGAATATATTGAGTTTAAGGTGCCTAGAGAACAAGCACATGAAGTTGTATGGTAGGCAGTTGCATATATGGATCTGATGTTCAGGAAAATACAAAGACTGGAACTATTAATTTAAAAAATATTTGTATATTAATGTATATTACATAAAAGCATAACTGTGGGTCTGAAAAAAACCAACTGGCTTTAATACTGTGTCATGGATACAATGAAGATTCATGGTGATAATTAAGTGATATTTCAATATGGTTTGATTACAACTATGGATGATATACACAAACTTACATGTACATTCTGTTCTCATTCAGGTCTTTCTAAATTACTATGGACGTGAGACTAGCAGCCTTTTGTGATCAAAATGACAATAAAATTCTGAACTTTTTTCGGACAGTAATGAGGACAAAGAGAACACATCATTTTTTCCTCAAGAGAAACTATATTGTACAGACAACTGAAGTACTGTGTGTAGACTGATGAATCTTTAGGATATTGGGAAATGAATGAATGCTTTTTGGGGAGGATGAATAAATTCTAAAGAAAGCCTTATTCTAAAATATATGCTGATTTTTATTGGAAGAAGGAAAATTAGACCCAGAGATTAACAGGTTGAACCAAAATCACACAATAAGTAAATGATAGATTGGAGAGTAAGTTCCAAATCTCCTGGTTCCTTATTTATGCTTATTTTTTAAAAATAAATCATATAACACTGCTGAAAAAAATGCTGGAAAATCTAGCTATTAAGACCAGGCTAAAATAATTAGATTTCTTCTAGTTTGGAACAACCTAAACTAAAAGGAAAATGGCCAAGATTATGAAATAATATTGGGTTTGATAGGATAGGATCAGATATTGAACTGTGGGGCATAAACTACTATGTAAGGGAATATCGTGAACAAAAGAAAGTATAACTAGTCAAATTTCCTTTGCTATTGTTCTCATATCCCTGTTTTCTACCACAATATCTTATCCTTCTGGTTCCTGATACTCAATCTCTGTCACAGAACATGAATCTTGACATTTCCTAGAGTCATTTCCTGTTTTGGGCTTTAGTATTGACCTAAGACTTTGGTCTCAGAATAGGGACGAAAGATCTTACTGGCTTGCCTGGATTGACTCCTCAGAACCCCTGGGTTCTTCATCATCCCCAAATTCTATCCTCAATGATAAAGATCAAAGATTTAGTTTCAAAATTCTAAGATATGGGACTAGAAGGTATCCCTTGAAGCCCAGAAAGATCAATTTAGGGCAATTTAAAGATGTTGGATTAGCAAATTTTATTTATATACAACCATGATATAGAAAGCAATTTTTGGATGTTATCTTGAGTACTCAGTAAGATACTAAATTACTCCATGTAGCCTCTATCTAAATAGCTCTAGATACACAATCACAAGAAATAAAAGGAAGAGAAAAAAATTACAATGAATAATTCTGAAAGAATTGCTATGCGACAGTCACCATGCAAATCACTTTCATATACGTCATCTAATTTATTGTCATCAAATACATAAATACATTACTATTCTTACTTTACTAATGGGGATACTGAGGATCAAGAGTTAAGTGACTAGTCTGAGTTCTGCAGCAAGTAATTCTTATTTATTTTTTACTTGTTTATTTTTTAAAGATTTTATTTATTTACTTGTCAGAGAGAGAGAGAGTGCGCAAGCAGGGGAAGCAGTAGGCAGAGGGAGAAGCAGGCTCCCCGCTGAGCAGGGAACCGATGCTGGACTCGATTCCAGGACCCTGGGATCATGACCTGTGCTGAAGGCAGATGCTTAACCGACTGAGCCTCCCCGGCAACCCTACAGCAAGTAATTCTTAAATGTTGTAAGAAACAGAAGATCTGGAAAGATCCAGAATGGAGTGGAGTTGGATGACCCATGTAAAGAAGAGAAGGCCAATAAACAAATGTAACAATACAAGTATATCCAGACACTAGTGCTCAGATGTTCTCCATCTTTGCTGATGTCAGAAAAGGGAAATTAACTAAGCCTTAACTTAATATATTGGTGTCCAACAGAAGGCTGGATTTGCTAGTAGTTAGGCCTGCAAGATGCCAGAATGAGTAACTAAGAGATGTGAGCTCTTTACATTCTTTCAAAGGAATTACTTCGGATATAATCTTTCTTCAGAACAAGAGAAGATATTTTATATATATATCCATACATATGATTATATGAAATATATGGATATTCATTCAGCAAATATTAATTTTTTAAAAAAATGATATGCCAGCTGCTGTGCTCAGTAGGTCTGGAGATAGAGTATTGAGCATGAGAGATTGGGCCTGGGTCCTCCTATCGGACAATTAAATAAGCAGTGATAATGAAGGATTCAGGGCAAGACGTGGGCTGCTGAGGGAATATCTAATCTAGTCTAGTTTTACTGAGGGCATGCTTCCAAAAGAAAGTGCTGTGTACGCCAAGACCTAAAGGATGAATATTATCCAGGCAGCGACGAGCACAAGTATTCAGAGTAAAAAGCAAATGCCAGGTAGGAGTTGTGTGACCTCTCAAAATCCCTTCCAGGGGTGGAATTTCATAAATTAATCAATTGCTTAGGTCCCTCATGTTGTCATAATGTTCCTGGCATGACTGCCTTCTTTATGGTTTTGGGGTAAGCCGCTAACCCACTCTAGTTTTCCTATGTGATGAGTGAGAATTCAGGAAGCATCCCTCCAATGTGCAATTTGGAACTGATGTAACCCCATGGGAGTGAGTGATGAAATGGGCTGCATGGGGCATGGACTCAGATGGCCTGGGTATAAGGACAGGCTGTGCCAGATACTAACTTGATGATCCTAGAAAAAAAAAAACAAACAAAAACCTCAACAGCCAAAGCACAGAGACATGAAGATGAGCAGGAATAGAATGCTATTCCCTGGCAACAAAAATAAGGAATTTCATTCCAGCTAGGAGGAAAATGTATTCCTCTAAGTTATTTTCAAACTCCATCCCCAAAGGTGCTGATTCAGGAGGTCTAGGGTGTTAGTTCTGGAGAATTAACATTTCTACCAAGTTCCCTGGTGCGCTGATGCTGCTGGTCCAGGAATCATATCTTTAAAACTTCCATTTTAGAAGATCTTGTCTAGTAACCAATTTTCAGACTGTTGCTCTTAAAACCAGTGAATCCAACTATTTCTTCAGCATCCATGACTCTTCCCCACAGATAACTCAGGGACCAACAGAAAAGGCTGCAGTGTGAGGATACAAGCAAGCAGACTTTTAACCATTTTAAAATGCCAACTTCTATTCTAAGCTGCTATTTTGGCTGAAGTCTTTCATTTGGTCATTTTCAAAGTAAATGAAGTAATTGGACATGCCATTGGAAGCTCAAAAGGATTGAAAGCCACTACTAACTGCAAGGGTTTATTTTCATTAAAAGTGAGGAAATCAGGGGCACCTGGGTGGCTCAGTCGGTGAAGCGTCTGCCTTCGGCTCAGGTCATGACCTCAGGGTCCTGAGATTGAGTCACATCTGGCTCCCTGCTCAGCAGGGAGCCTGCTTCTCCCTCTCCCTCTGCCCTGCTCCCTGCTCTCTCTCACTCTCTCTCATGCTGTCTCTCTCTTTCTCACTCACTCTCTCAAAAAAATAAACAAAATCTTTAAAAAAAAAGTGAGGAAATCACTCAGGATTATTTTCTTGAAAATTTAAATGACAACAAAGACAGCAGTATTTGAAAGGGTATTTTTCTCCTCTTGGATGCCTTTTAATGTCATCTGACAATTTCCACTTCCATAAGGTGAGAATTCACAGGTTTAGGTTTCTTCACTAAATTACTTTTTTTTTTTTACAGTTTTTTTTTCCTTCCATTCTGGAAGAGTGACTTCCAAAAAAAGTTACTTTTCAGATTTCACCATTAAATACTCCTGGCATAAAAAATCAGAACCCTAGGCATAAATAATCAATTGCTTATTCTCCGTTTGAACCAAATATATTCTCAACATCAGTGCAATCTGTGTTCATCCAATGCAGTAGTAGGATAACATCAATTAACTTGGGAAAGGATTGAGTTTGACACCACAGTATCTTCATCTCTGCCTCTCCTAGGCAGCTCTTCAAGTTGACTGCTTTCTCCTCAAATTTGGAAGATATGACCAACGGCCACAGGTCAGAGAGAGGATTGGTCAAGAGATACAGACCTAGCTTAGCATGGACTGTGTAGAATAAGATCTCATTGCTCTCGGGAGGCCTTGAAGCATTTTTGCAGATCACGTAGGCAAAGTTGGAACTACAACTCAGGACCCCAGGCCCCTAATCATACTGCCTTCTGAGTTTCTTGGGTGTCCCTCAGGGTTTCTTTCAATATCATTTGCTCTACTTAACACCATATTCCATGGCTCCACTCATTTTCCTGCCCTGCCCCACCCAATGATGTGATTACCTTTAATAACTACTTCAGAACTTCAAAGATGTCCAGCTCTTTTTATAAGGAACTCACAAAATTTAACAGCTTTCAAGACCTAATAAAATTAATCTTTATTGGCCTATAAGCCTAATGTGGATCTCCCTAAATAGAGTTTTCCTAAACTGTGCCTGTCAGCAAATTAGTCTCTTACTTCAGATCGAATCTGACTTGAATCTGAAACTATCTACTTTCCCATTCTTCCATTCTCAGTGCCCAACAGCCACCAGGGTTTCTAGACTTCGCTTCTGCTATAATAAACAGTGCATGCTTTCTCTTGTCCTTCCAGGAGATAAGACTGCACACTTGAATAACAAACTTAAGCTGTTGTTCAAAGTGACTGGAGTCCTGAGAAATTCCCCATTGCGGACAAGGGGAAGGTGAAGAAAACATTCTAAGAATTAAAGAAGACCTCAGCCTGGAGCAGGAGGACTAGCTGATGTTATAGTAAAGACTATTTTCTTCTTCTTCTTCTTCTTTTTTTTTTTTAAAGATTTATTTATTTATTTGAGAGAGAGAGAGACAGAGAGAGAACATGTGAGCAGGAGAAGGGGCAGGGGGAGAGAATATCCAAGCAGACTCCTGCTAAGAACAAGCCTGACACAGGGCTCGATTCCATGAGCCATGAGATCAGGACCTGAGCCAAATCCAAGAGCTGGATGTTTAACCGACTGAGCCACCCAGGTGCCCCAAGACTATTTTCAATGTGACTTAGTTATCCACTGAAGAGGGGTGCAAGTTTGGAGAGGAGCATATTAATTCATTATTTTTTATTTAATTTGAGGCCTCTAACAACGGTCCATAGTCATGGTTGATCGTGACTCCTTTTAACAGAAAATGTTCCATTTACCTAGCTTCTTCTCCACTATACTCACTTTGGGGTACACAACATGCAGACATTCTTCTGATGGAATTAAATACTATATATACTGGTCACTTAAGTCTACTATATGCACCCATGAAGAGTGACAATCTAATGAATAAAAATATTTTCAGTATAGTTGACACATAATCTTACATTAATTTCAGGTATATAGCATAGTGATTCAACAAGTCTATACTTCTCGCTATGTTCACCACAAGTGTAGCTCCCATCTGTCCCAATATACCACTATTACAGTATCATTGACTGTACTCCTTATGCTGTGCCATTGATTCCTGTGATTTATTTATTCCATAATTAGAAGCTTGTATTTCCCACTCCTCTTCATCCATTTTGTCCATTTCCCCCACCCCTAATAAATAAACCTTGATCATGTAATTTATACTCATATAATTGGATTATCTTAGTAGCCTTAGGTATCTTTAAAGTTTATTTATTCTAGTAATCTCTACATCCAAGGTGGGGCTCGAACTCACAACCCTGGGATCAAGAATCACATGGTCTTCCAACTGCACCCCAGCTTAGGTACCTTAATAACAACTTAAAATCAGTAGAAATCAGTAGCAAATCAGTAACAAAAATTTCTAGTCTTCTTTATGGAAAAGCCTTGTGTATGTATATATAACAGTTTACAAAGTTTGTCTTGCATATACTACCCTAACTGCTGTTCATCATGATCTAATATATGAGGGGAGGTTATTAGTCCCATTTTAATGATAAAGTTTTAATGAGTTGCATCTAGTTCATGATAGGTAAAGGTCTCAAAAACATGTGTTTTTCTTTGAACTTTTATGCTTACAATTTGTTCAAAAATATTAAAAGTATGAGGCCAAAATGGCTATATTCTCTTAGTTTCCATAACAATGTAATATCTTATTTTTCTTCTTTTTAATTTGGTATTGTCTTCTCTAATCTTTGCCATTCATCATCTCATGTTCGACTACAAAACATTGGAATTCCTTGAAGTTCAGGTATAACCTGTCTTCCCACCTCACCTCACACTGTTTAAATGACTTCATCCATTCATGTGGATTTAAAATTCTATCTTTATGTCAATAACTCATGAATATTTTATTTCTACAATGTTCTTCTGGGTTGGGCTACAACTACCATTCTTGTATCTCTACATGGCAGTGCAGGTTCAATGGGTCAAACATTGATTTCTAAACTCTTATTT
>NC_048233.1:58063747-58096686 GCF_002007445.2 Ailuropoda melanoleuca | reverse complement strand
GCATTATGGGATCGAGCCCCACATCAGGCTCTTCTGCTATGAGCCTGCTTCTTCCTCTCCCACACCCCCTGGTTGTGTTCCCCCTCTCGCTGGCTGCCTCTGTCAAATAAATAAATAAAATCTTTATAAAAAAAAAAAAGAAAACAGACATCCTCTTCTTTATAAGTAGATACTAAAACAAGTCAACACTACTCAGAAGACACTTTTTCCAAATTACCAGTGTTTATCTTCCACTATGTTTCCATTCTTACATATGGCATCTTCTGTCCGACACAAGTCTTGCTTTCTTTTTATTATAGATCACAGATGCTGGGCTAGTAGGTTTATAAACTAGTCCTTACTTCTGGCTTCAAAATTGGTTCCACGTTTATAGGACGTTTTTGGAATCTTGTGTGAACTCAAATATTTATGATTGTTGCTAACCTTGGAATTAAATGTGGCCTTCCCCTTACACCACGAGAAGGCAATTTTTCATTAGATTTGGGAAACTAACTGGCTCTATTCCCCAAGAAGCTTAGGATCATTTATCCTAAAATTATCTGGTAGTTGAGAAAACTAAAGTAGACATTGGGAAAGCCAGCCTCACGTAGAAGGAAAGAGTAATGAGCAATGAATGGCATGCCTCTGGCTCTGCAATTGAACCACTTTGGCTCATCTCTAAGAGTTCAAGTTACATACATATTTTTCCTCTCTCCCTTGTGCTTAGGACCTGGGTAGGGGAGTAGGTGTCTTTCACCTGTGTTGGAATTTTTTCAGAATAAGACATGTATGGTGAATTTTTATAGACTATGTGTGACTTCCATTTATTTTACTGTTTTGCTACATTTCCTTTGTAAAGTTTTAAACCAGCAAGGTGTAGCATAAAAAACATGTATTTTGAAGCCAGATAGAACATGTCCAAATCTTGGTCCTCCCACTCTCTGTTCTAAGCCTTAATGTTTCATTCATGTGTTGACAGTGCTGCGTGCCTTACCAGGATGATGTAAGATCAAAATAATGATGTTCTAAATGTCATGTCTTGGAATATAACAAATGTTTACTAAAGCATTGCTATCACCGTAGTTATTATTATATATGGCTTCCAGAAGATCATGGTTCAATAAGTGTATATAGAGTGAGGTGAAATGAAGGATGTTTCAACAACTGTTGGGTCTTTGCCTTTTGGTTCTTTGTTGATAACTTAAGCATTTTCACATCTGGTATGTCATCTCTTTCAATTACTTATCAAACGTAGTTAAGAATAAATGATATGCCTGTGGTCACACAACTAGTAAAGTAGTAGAGCCAGGAATTAACTAAGACTTCTCCAGTCTGGAGACTGATGTGAATGAATATCACTCAATGCACA
Source organism: Ailuropoda melanoleuca (assembly GCF_002007445.2). Classification (NCBI taxonomy): domain Eukaryota; kingdom Metazoa; phylum Chordata; class Mammalia; order Carnivora; family Ursidae; genus Ailuropoda; species Ailuropoda melanoleuca. The sequence goes on along the minus strand of NC_048233.1, from coordinate 58,095,338 downwards.
ATGGCACAGTTTCATACAATTCACGGGGCCAAATTAGCAGCTAAGAGTTGTCTGACTGCTTCAATGTGCACAGACAATAAATAATTGACATAAACCTAATTAAAAAATTTTGCAAGAAAAATATATATTACTGTAGGTAAAAAGAAACTACAAAAGAAGATGACATAAATTTCACACTTATTTTGCATAGTAAATATATGTGTTTTCTTTTTTTTAATAAAGATTGTATTTATTTATTTGTCTGAGAGAGACCCAAAGACAGCACAAGCAGGCAGAGGGAGAAGCAGGCTCCCTGCTGAGCAAGGAGCCTGATGTGAGACTCAATCCCAGGACCCTGGGATCACGACCTGAGCCAAAGGCAAATGCTTTGACTGAGCCACCCAGGCATCCCTATGAGTTTTCTTTTTAAAAATCTTAAATTTGTATGTACTAAGAGGCAGTATGGCATAATAATACTTGTCAGTGTAGATTCTGAACCCAAACCGGTGAGTGAACATCCTGACTGCTGCTTATCTGCTTGGCAAGTTACTTGGGATCCCTGTGCTTCAGTTTCCTCACCTATGAAATAGAGCTAATAATAGTACCTACCTGACAAGTGGTGGGGAGAATTAAACTAATTATGCTGGCCTTAGACTATTTAAGCAAGTTCTGGCCCATCATGAAACCTCAATAAATGCTAACTGTGGTTGTAATGGGAATATTAGCAAAATGCTTTGGATACACAAAAAAGGGAATATTTTTTTTTCTTCCTAAGAAGGTCAAGAAAAGCTTTTCTCCTCCTGAATACACTTCCTTCACCTTTTCTCTGCCTATCCATTCCTTTTATTCCTCAAAATCTACCCAGATGTCATATTCTTCTGTCAAGCCCTCTACTCTCTCTGCCTCTCTTCTTTATCAGAAGGAATCACTCTATTTATACTACTTCTAGACTCTGTATCTTACCACCATCTGTTGAATTATTCTTATTTGCTTTACCTTTCATTCTCAACTTTGGTGAAAATGCTACTTTGCATTGAATATTGAAGATTATCCTTTGAACATGCTAGGAACTTAGAGTATAATAAACATAAAAACAATACAGAGGAAAAGTGAGAAAAAACTACCTGGGGATGTGCCCTACTAACTATTGAAGCATATTTTACTCTAAACAATCAAACTAGATGATGTCCAAGTAGACAGAGAGATGAATTCAAGAAAGAAAGAACATACAAAAGAAGAAAGGATTTTTTTTTCAATACATGGTGTTAAGAAAACTGGATTACCATTTTGGAAAAAAAAATTGAGCAGAATCTCACATCACAACTTAATGTAAAATAAATCTCATATGAATTTAAGATTGTAATGGTTTTATTGAAAAATAAAATGTATGTAAATATATTACTGGGTGCTTGGGAACAAATTTTTTCTAAGTTTACAACAAAGGCAGAACTATATTTGAAATTACAATTGATTGAAAAATACATATAACTTCTATATAGCAGAAATACTACAAGCAAAGATAAAAAACTATACTAACTATTGGAAAATATTTGCAATAAATAAAATAAAATGAGTATTAATAACTTTGACTTACAATAAACTCTTTAAAGTAAAATTTAAAAAGTTAAACTCATATAAATGGAATCAACAAATGATATAACTAGATCTTAAAAGAATAGATCTTAATCACTAATGAAGATATTTAATCAAAAGAGTAATCAAATATATAAAATTTATCCCTATTGAGATGTCAATTGAAAAGAACCTGAGTATTCTGTTTTTTTTTTTTTAAAAGAGTAAAATCCATCTTTGTCATGGGTATGGTCAAATGGGTCTTCCATAAATTTTAAATGGGGATGTGAATTGGTACACCTTTTTGGAAAGTAATTTGACAATAGATTATCTAACAAAAATTTTACAAAAATGTTCATTCACTTTGAGGCATCACTTCCACTTCTGGAACTTATACTAAGGAAATAATCAGATTTGTATGAAAATATGAAAGTACAAAGACTACAGTACAGCAATCTTTACTTATGATACTGTTATCCATAAGTAACTTTAGAATAAATTCTAGAGTGTATATTTGTTGGTTATAAGCCATTAAAAGCCATTACGTTCTGTGTTTATTGACATGTAGATGAATACAATGTATTGTAAAGTACAAAAGCTGTTTTAAAAATATCACATTTATTATGATCAAATATTAGTAAAAAATGTATGTATATGTTGGGTAGAAGGAGGGAGTTCATATAGAAGCTTGAAAAGGTACATAAAGATTATGTCTAGGGTGATATCATTAATGATTTTTATACTCTTCTTTTTATGTATAAAACCTTGTTGTCTAGAATAAATTTGTAGAGAATTTATAATTGGAACATGTCATTAATATGAAAAGTGGAAAATATTGCCCAGTGACCAAATGGATTTGAAAACACACACACACAGACACACTTCTGTAGTTACCGATGGCATTAACTAAATACTTGGAAGTGGTCATTTAAAGGCCTCCCTCTGTGTAATTAGAAACACAGCTGCCCAGCCTTGTACAGAAATAATACTAAACTCCAGATTATGTTTTCCTATTTTTATTTTTCTTCTTAATTTTCCAGTGTCTAAGAAAACAAAACACCATGAATTATTAGTCCATGAAAAAATTACCAAGGGAAAAAGACAATTTTATTTTATTTTATTTTTTTTAAATATTTTTTTTTATTTATTTGACAGAGATAAAGACAGCTAGCGAGAGAGGGAACACAAGCAGGGGGAGTGGGAGAGGAAGAAGCAGGCTCATAGCAGAGGAGCCTGACGTGGGGCTCGATCCCACAACGCCAGGATCACGCCCTGAGCTGAAGGCAGACGCTTAACCGCTGTGCCACCCAGGCGCCCCGAAAAAGACAATTTTAGAGCCTTAATTTTTTGTAAATAATTTGTTTTAGGACTTCAATGTCCAAAACACCCATGATTTACAGTTTAGAATGCCAGACCTATTTCCCATGGAGTGCCAGATACATTTTCCAGATGTGTACAGAGGCTAGATTATTTATCACAGGTGTCAGGGTTCTCTTCCTCTTTAAAATTCTCTAATTAGCCCAAGAGGAAAGAGGAAACCTGTTTAATTCATTTTAGAAACACAGGATATGGAGACAACGTAAGCTGCTCAGTTTCAAGACAGATGTGCTAGAGGTTACCAATGGTTGACATGTAACGTGAACACGTATCATATAAACAAGTAACAGTAGAGATCTACCTGCTATTGAGACATCTTTACAGCTCTTTATCCTATTCATTAAGTACTAACTGCCCTTTTACTATCTCCATCATGTCTCTTCTCTATTTCTTTGCCGAAAGACAACTTTCTGTTCTTTATTAGTAATTTTCCTTTGGATAGTGATGTTGATTTTTTTTTAAGATTTTATTTATTTATTCGACAGAGATAGAGACAGCCAGCGAGAGAGGGAACACAAGCAGGGGGAGTGGGAGAGGAAGAAGCAGGCTCACAGCAGGAGCCTGATGTGGGGCTCGATCCCAGAGCACCGGGATCACGCCCTGAGCTGAAGGCAGACGCTTAACGACTGCGCCACCCAGGCGCCCCAGTGATGTTGATTTTGTTACTGCTGCTAATAATGGCAATCACCACCACTAACAAGAATTGCTATATTTATTAAATACGTACTTAGAAGAAACACAGCAACTGTACTATAATTATTTCCATTTTATAGATAAGGACACTTACTAATAAAAAATGTCTAGGTAATAATTAGTGGAGATGGAAATCAAGACCACGTTTGTCTAATCCTGATTTAAGCATGGTGTGATCCCCTTGTCTTTGCCAATGCATTCTGGAATAGGGAAGATATATTTCTTTTAAGCAAAAATATAACATAAATGTAAGATGCCTTTTTGTGCCACCCAGTGTATTCTTGGTTCTACAGTCTCATTTTCTTCCAGGTGTATTTCAAGATGTCTCATGAATCCTTATGTCCCTGCACATACCAGGAGTAGAGAAAAATAATGCAAAAGGGGACAGGTGCACTAAATACATAAAACACCAATCTTGAAATAAATGAAAATGGTGCCCAGGTATTATAGAGCTTCTGACTACAAGCTTGGTATTTTATACCTTAGGTCTTCCCTCGAGGTATACCATTCTCAAATATGCTCGATTTTACCTCTGCCCCACAGTCTATTAGGAGGAGTTAACCACACACACACACACACACACACACTCACTCACAAGTACTCAATATACATACACAAGTTTTTGTTTAATTGAAAAATTATTGTGTACTTGAACATGAATTGGTTAACTTTCTTTTCTACATATATGTAATATATTTTTCAAGCTTCAGCAAGAGATTTTAATTTGAGCCCCTTGAAGGGGTTTCAGAACCCTGAGAAGGCCCAGATATTTATGCAGAATTCTGTGTTATAAGTAGATATGTGAGGTTTTTTTTCTTTGTAATATTCTTCCTTCCTCCCTTCCTCCCTTCCTTCCTTTCCTTCCCTTTTTCCTTTCTTTTCCTTTCCTTTCCTTCCTTTCCTTTACTTTTATTTTTTTCAAGAGAGAGATAGGGAGGAGGAGCAGAGGGTGAGGGAGAGAGAGAATCTTAAACAGACTCCATGCTCTGCGTGGAGCCTGACTCTGGGCTCGATCTCAGGAGCCTGAGATCATGACCTGAACCCAAATCAAGAGTTGGATACTTAACCAACTGAGCCACCCAGGTGCTCCTGTGATGTTATTTCTAATGCTTTTTGCCAGTGTTAGCTTCATTGGCACTGTTTATGTTTGTCCTTCCTCAGGTTATGACCCCACATAATTCAATAATAAAAGAAAATACCTCTTAAATTATTTTTTTGCTCTTTTTCTTAATATGAAAATTATGTTATGCTGTCTTCTTTGTTTCCTCTTCTCTGCCTTTCTTTCTTCATTCTTTTCCTTTAACAGATAATAGTGAATTTATATCTAAAAAGGTAACTAGAAGAAAGGAGACAGATTTTCATGCATGCAATCTGAAACACTATTGCCAGAATAAACGTCAAAACATATGCTTGATTTTAAAATTATATTGAAATAAATACCTTTTCCTTTCACATGCCAAAGTGCTGTTTGTGTTTTGGGGTGGATGGAGATTAGGATGCCCCTTGTGTCCACACCCTGTGTCACTGGGACCTATGACTTGCTTCTAACAAATAAAATGAGGCAAAGGTGGTGAAATGGGATGGAACAATGTCCCTCCTGGGATTTGTGATTGTTACTATGAGCCTGTGCCTGTGTATCCACGTGTATCTGTCTTCCTACCTCACATAAGGGAGGCTTTTTGACTTTTCTGCCTTCTTGGTTTGAAGAAGTCACTACCACCCTGTGAAGTGCCTACAGAGAGGTGTTGAGAAACTGCAATTCCAGGAGTAATAGCCCCCCCCCCCCCAAAATGGGAATCTCAGACCTACAGCTACAAAGAGATGAATTCTGTCAACAACCTGAGGGAGTTTGGAAGAGGATCTTTTCTTATTGATGCCTCTGATGAGGCTCCAGCCTGGGAGACACCCTGACTGCTGCCTGGTGAAAACCTGAGCAGAGCAGACAATTAAGCCATGCCTGGGCTCCTGCCTGACCCATGGAACTGGAGATAACAAATGTGTATTCTTTTAAATTAACTAAGTTTGTGGTCATTTGTTACACAGCATTAGAAACCTAATACAAGCTCTGAATGTCAATTTGCATTTTACTTATTCATGCATGCAAATGGTGGCTCACATAATTCCAGTGGATAACCTGTTGAATAAAAGGTTGCTTTACCAGAGTGATTTTCTAAATCACTGACTTGAATTTACAATGAGGTGGGTTTTTTTTTTTGTTTTTTTGTTTGTTTGTTTGTTTGTTTGTTTTTTGATTCAAGGAAAACGAGCTTGAAGATTTTAAATAGGAAGAGAGATATCTTTTTATGACTTGATTTATGAATTATTAATTATACTTCTTTATTTCATCTTATGATAAGGCCTCAAAAATTTTTATGTCTGCCTCAAAAGTGTTTTATAAGCTATACTGTGTAAAAGTCTACTATTTATGAGCTTTGGGAAAAACAGAAACACCTCTGCCTAGTTTTTAAAAACACCAATTTTGATTAAATAATCTCTATATGAAATTACGTAGGGGATGAACATATTTTAATGTTCCACATCCATGAAATGGAAAAAGTCTATAATTTGTGAATCAATTCATGCAGGTATAGGATTCATAACTCTTTTATATTTAAGAAAATTATAGAAAGAAGTGCTTTTCTTGGGAATGCTATTTGAACAGCTTTCATGATCCTGGGTTTCTCCTAGGGCACCCATGGTGTGGATCTCACAGAGACTCTAAAGGTGTTTTGGGGGGTTTTTGGTGGGGGATGGAGGCTTAAGGGGGCCATGTGCTGAGTGAAAGCAAAGAAATTAAATGGCCAAGACAGAAAGATTTGAAACAGATACATAAGTAGCCATTCTTGCTTTCATCCCTCCCTTTCAGGAGAAGTTCCCCTACTTTTTTTTTCAAAAAGTATCCTTTTGCCCAGGATCTGGTTTCTAGAACTTCCCATGAATTCAGCTATCTTGATCTACCCCTTAACTTTCCCTTCCCTGGATCCTCAACACTTTTTGTTTGGTTGGTTGGTTTTTATTAGTTCTTTACCTTCTGCATTTACTGTGGCTGCTCCATAGGCTTTCATCTTCCAAAAATCCTCTTTTGCTTCCTCCTCCATCTCCTTCTCTAGCTACTTTCTTATCTACATACTTCCAGTTTCAGTTGAAGTTCCCCTTATTTCCTGGTAGACTTGTTCCTTAAACTCTCTTCCTGTTTTCTTCACTCTCCAACCACGCTCCGCCTTGCTGAAACAGTGATCCAACACAAAAGGGCCGTTCAGTGGCTGCCCTTCACCTTCACGCAGCAAACGATGCCCGCGCATGTCATGGAGGGTCCTTTGTGCTCAGTCCTGTCTATTCTGCAGCACTTTCTCTGCCATTCCCCTCCACACCCTGGCAGCTGGTGTTCTAGGCATCTGCGTACTTATATCGCCTATCAGATTGTCTGCTCCTTGGGAATAGGACCTGACCCTGGTAGTCAATGCTTACTAAGAGAATAAATGACGCAAATTCTGCGTCTAACCAAAGATCAGTATGGCTTATGCACCAGTGATTCTGAGTAAGATGATGACACAGAGGCAGACTTTTTGCAAAATAACCGCTTCCAGCAATGTACATGCTTCTATAGAATCAACACGGTAAAATCTGTCTTTGGCTCAGATTTCTGTCACCTTTCACGCACACCAAGGCTACACACCTACTCTCAGAGCTGTTCTCTTCCTCGTGACCGTGCCCCTCCTTGTGCTCTGGGAGCCCCGAAGTCTACGAGAAGTGTTCCTTTTTCACATTTTCAGTTTCTCTTCTAATTCAAGAGGACATGAATAAATAATATTTGCCCTCAGAGAAAGACTGTCGTGGGTCTTAGCTAAATAACTCAGGAGAGAGATCAGGTACGCCTGCTTGAAAAGCTGAACACCGCGACCCAGAATCTCAGTGCATCTGCGGGATTCCACAGTTTGACAAAACAGACTCCTGTGGCTGCTGCTTTTCCATATGTACTGCCATCCCAAGTTTACTTTTTGTTCTTATTCCCTTAGGATCAAAATCTTCTCTGTTAGCCTTGAACATCCAGAATTGCATAATCTGGAACGGTAGACTTCAACCGTGAGCACTGCAAGCAGTTCCAGGAGTCCTAGAACCAGCTGCGCTCATAAGGCGTCTGAACACACGATGCTTGACCTTGGGGCGTGTGGAGCGATCCCGCTGCAGGAGACTACAGATGTGATCAGCATACAGCCCATATTTTCTAGGGCAGTATTCCAAGGGCTAGTTCTGTTGTGACTATAATTAATATTTATTAGAAAATAAGATTCTTGGGGCGCCTGGATAGTTCAGTCTTTAAGCGTCTGCCTTCGGCTCAGGGCCTGATCCCGCCGTTCTGGGATCGAGCCCCACATCGGGCTCCTCTGCTGGGAGCCTGCTTCTTCCTCACCCACTCCCCCTGCCTGTGCTCCCTCTCTCGCTGGCTGTCTCTCTGTCAAATAAATAAATAAAATCTTAGGGAAAAAAAAAAAAAGAAAATGAGATTCTTGTCCTTAGAGACCCAGCTATCATAATAATAGTAGCTCTCCTTGAGAATATTTCCCATTCTTTGGGGGCAGGGTTTAAGAGCATGAGCTAAGAATCAAACTACCTGGGTCCAATTTGAGGAACTCCTATTAACAATTGTGGGAGTTAGAACAAGGACAAGCCACTAAATTTCTCTGAATTTTGCTTCCCTCACTGTAAAATGGGAAAGAAAGTGTATCTACATCATAAGGTTATTGTGAGAAATAAATAAGATGATTCATATAAACCATTCAGCACCAAGTTATATATGTTAAAATATGCATATATGTTAGCTATTTTGGTTATTATTAAAATTTTTATAGATGAAGGAACTGAAGCATAGGAAGCCTGAATAAGTTGCCTGAGATAGACAGCCGGTAAAATGTTAGAACTGGGGTTTGGATCCAGGTCTCCTTAGCACCATTTCACCATGTTGCTAAACAGAGACATCCCATCACATTCTCAACCATATGCTTCACAGTTCCTTGCTGTGGGAAACCCAGGTTCAGGTTCATTACACCTCCTTCCTTTCCCTATGAGAAGCTGGGGGTAGGGTGGGAGGGGTTGCAAGGGAATGATCCACAGAAGGCAAACCCATCATTCTTTCCTTTGTTTCCTATGACTGAGCCTCCGTTGGTTAGTGAAAGAGGCAGAGGACACCCTATTCACTGGGGTGGATGCAGGGGTACTAATAAAAATACTTAGAAACTGATTTAGCATGGAGAACAAGCGATCAGAACGGACACTGTGGCCAGCCCCAGATCAAGATCCTGAAGGTCCCCTGCTATGCGAAGGTTGTGTCCCTCAGTTGCTAGCTTGTGGGGAGTTCTGTGGGCTGGCTTGGGGCAGAGACTCTTCCAGCCCACAGGAAGTATTCCAATATTCTAGCTCTGGTCCAACCATGTAGAAGTGTGCCAACCGGAGGTCAGCCCTGGAGGTGTGTGCCTTTCATCCTGGTTATTGGTTTGGCTTCCAATCCCGGATACTCTAGTGCTTTAACTCAATGGTGAGTTTTAAAATGAGTTATATTCAGTTTCTTGGCAAGTGAGGACTACTTCAAATCCAGAGGCAAGTCTGATTCAATGGTCTTGAGTCCTTAATCCTGTTGTACATACTACTGCAACCTCAGGAAAATAAAATTCAACAGCTTTGGTTAATAGTTGAAAAAACTGAAACCTACACGGCCGTTACTGACACAGTTGAAAAACAGACCTACATGGCTGTTAGCGACAGAGCTAGGCCTTGAACTCAGAACTCACTTTTCATCCAGAGCCTTCTCAGCACATTGCATTTGCCCCTCTAGTCAACACCAGAACAATATTAGTCTCCCCCAATAAAAATCTTACCCCCTCGTTGTTTTAGCTCCCTGGTTGGGCGGACTCTGACAAGGAAGGTCCTAGTGCATTTGAATTCTATCGAGCATACACGAAGCGAATATCAACACATGAAGTGACTCAGAACTCCTGAGAGCTTCTCACACACAGCGAAATGCTTTTTTCTGTCATTTGCCAAGTTTGAGTGGTATTTGTTACTGCTCTCTTTTGTAACACAAAAAGAGAGTCCTGTTCAATCCCGTCTCTCAAGCTCTTCTTGAGCTAACTACTCTTCCTCAGACCTATCTATAGATATTTTTTCCGTTTCTGTGTGATTTTAATAATGTGTGATATTTTCAAAATTCAGAACTTATCACAATTACCATCACACCAAGATGAGCAACCAGCATATTTATGGACCGTATTAGCTTCGCTGAATACGTGCTGGATGAAACAGTATTCTCTGGGTCTCTTGTCTCCGTCTCAGCAAAGGGAGAGACTCGGGAGATGAACAGGTTATACATGAGCGAATGGTCTGGAGAAGTATCATCAGCACGGAGCAAACTTGACTCCAAGTTTGTTTATTCTTTCCTGACTTGTTCTACAAGAATTTTAATTAGGTTTCATTTTTCCTTATCCAATTTCCTGACTTCTAATTGCCACCTTTGGTTCCTCAAGAATGAAAGAAATGACTTGTCACAAGTCAGGCCACTAGAAACGATGTTGAAATGGTCCATGAGTCCCTTTGAAAACAGATCTACATTCAAGACTCTGGACAATCGTATAGGATTTCCATAAAGAAGATTGTTCTTAATGTTTTCCATCCTGTTTATTTTATAGATTTCCTAAAGCATATCATTACTCAACAGTCCATATTTTGCTCTAGTCCTCCTCTCACTCAAGTTTATGTTGAATTCGTATTTCTCTAGCAGACCATGTATCATAGTAACTAAAACAATACAATTTTAATTTATTTCTTTATATATCTACTTAGTCTGTATCTCAGTTTCCTGTAGGGCAATCCTTGTATCTACATCATAAGTTTGTTGTGAGTTTTAAATAAGATTTAAACAAATCACTTAGAAAACAGGCCAGCACTCTTTCATTATTAATAAAGTTTACTTTTTAAAATAGATTTTAAGTATGGTTTATGAAAGGAAGGAAGGTTACTCTTAGGAATCCCTTCAGCTGATGGCAGAGATCTCTCCACTTACCTTGGGTCTCTGATTCTAGAATTAATGAGAGATGCTAACGTCTGGTTGTACAAATTGTGCATGGCACAGAGCTGGGATGTGTAATACATATACACCAACCCTCACACTCCTATATTTCCCTCCTAATAGGCGGGCAAGTTGGAAAAATGCCTTGAGGAATGCTCGGTTCCTATATTTCAGTCTCTTCTATCCTCTCAAGCTATGTTCTCCATCTTGCTGTTTCCCCCAGCAGTTCCATTGACTTCATATTTGGTTTTTATCACCCTGGGCTTTAGCACTGACACTGGTTTGGACTATGTACTTGTTTTGTATTGACTCTTTCAAATACCTTCAACACCATGTGCTGGCACTGTAACTTGGCCCTTCACATACATATATCTGGATCTAGCTACTGATACCTCGATTTTCTTCTTGCCTGGAAATGAAATCCATATACTTACCTTTTCATCTTTCCCAAGAACTTGGAAAGAGTCACACTCCTTAGAATTTATGGCAGTTATGTTGCCCAGCTTGAAGGACAGCATCTCCCATTGCCCCATTTTATTCTTACTAACTCAAGGTTTCTCCAGGAGTGATCCACAACTGTTACAGAATTATCTTGAGGTAGACCACAGGAATTTGAATATTAAGCTCCCTGGTTGATTCTTTTGCATTTTAATTTATGAGGATGACTATTTAAAAGCTTATTCTATTTTACCACCAGATTGCAATTTCCTCCTATTTTATATACCATTATCTCTCTTTTCAAAACTCCAAAATCCCTCTTCTCCCTTCCTCATCTTCCTACCACCTATTTTATTACCCTACCTGCGTGGGTGTGCATATGCTCTGTCTTCTTTCCTGCTCTTTCAAATCCCCAACCGTACCACAAGTGACCTGGATACTAGTCATCTTGCTGAAGAACTTCTGTCCTCCAATTATTCCTTCTATCTTCCACATCATTAATTTTTCCTTCTCCCCTGGGTCATTCCCATCAAGATTCAAACATGCTAACATGCTATGGCATGTCACATTTAAAAAACAGAACAAAACAAAACCAACAAACAACAAGCAACAACCTTCCTAAACATCACATTATGTATATTCCCATGCTTTTTCTTCCCCTTTTCTCCCCTGTACTTTGTAGCAGAAGTCCTTCCAAGAGTTGCCTGTGCTGTTTCCACCTTCTTCACCATTTATTCCAACACGATTTCTCCCCCACCATCCTATTTAAATTCCACTGGTCATCAACCTCCATGGTGACAAAGGCAGTTTTTGTTCTTGTCCATTCTTATCTATTCTTGTCCATTCTTGTCTACTGAATCTCTTAGCACAGTCTGTGAGGCAGTCAATTGTTTCCCCTCTCTTGAAACATTTTTCTCCTTCGGTTTTTTAATATCACTATCTCCTGTCTTCCCTCCACTGTCCTAAACTTCTCCTTCCCTCTCTCCTTTGCTGACCCCTCTGCTAGTTCTGACCATTAAATCCTGCGGTGCTGAGATTATTCCAATTACATCCACTCCTTGGGTGATCTTGTCCAGTCTCATGATTTTAAAGACCATCTGTGTCCTGACAACTTCTAAACTCATTTCTCCAGTTCCCAACATTCCCCTGAGCTCCAGACTACTGCATCTAACCTTCTCAAAGTCTCCACTTGGATGGCTAACAGGTATCACAAACTTAAGACGTCCAAAATTGAATTATTTCATAGTAGGTAAAATGCCCACTAAGTTACCTGGTCTGTAGCATGTACTCATTAAAGTATGTGTTCTTTGTGAAGGTATATTTATTTTAGAAAAAGAAAATTGGGTAAGGATGAAACAACAGAAATAAAAACACAATTCTTGATTTTTACCTCCCTCACTCTCCTCCCTTAATTGTTCCTTTCTCATTACATGGCACTATCTAAAGCACAGGTTAGAAACACAAGAGTTGTCTTTATTATCACTTTTTTCTCACAGTCGACTCCCTATTTATTAGTAATTCCTATAAGTTTATGTCTGACTATACCTTGAATCTTAACATTCTTCCCTGCCTCCACCACAAGCTCTTTGGTTCAGGTGCCATCTTCTTTTTTTCTGGACTTTGACAATCGCCACCTATAGAGTTTCCTAACTTATCTTGTCTCATCTAGAGTCTTCTCTTACCAAGTAGCCACAGTGATCTTTTAAAAATGTAAATCAGATCACTTCACTCCTCAAATCCTCCAATGGCTTCCCTTCACGCTCCCATCCCCACACACAAAATCCAAGGTTCTCAGCATAACTGTAAATACCCTAGCTTGGCTAACTCCCCTTTCCCTTTGCTTCTCCAACCACCACATCTTCCACTTTCTGCCACACTCGTGTTCAGTCACACAGGCCTTCTTGCTATTTCTTGAAAGTGCTAAATTTATTTCTACCTCATATCCTCTGTATCTGCCATTTCCTATGGCATTGAACTCTGTCCTCAAATAGCTCTGTATTTTTTTTAATCCCAGTTTTATGGCATTTCTCTCAAATATAACCTCCTAAGAAAGATCTTTCTCATATACCTTTGCTAAAATATCACACTCCTTCACTCTTTGTACTTTATCCCTGTATTACTTTATGCCGCTTATCATTACCTTGCATTGTATTTTATGTTGATGTTTGAAAATGTTTATCATCTGTTACCCACTAGGCTGTAAATTCCATAATGCCAAGGGGTTGGTCTGTTTTGTTCACTGCTATATCCCCAGGAATCGTCCTGGATATAGTAGGTGCTAATTTAGTATTTGTTGTATAAATGAATAAGTAGGCTCCTTAAATATACCAGTTTGCCAGGACCTCAGTATTAGAGCAATTGGCATTATTTTCAAGATGAACAAATTTCTGAGCGTTATACTCAGTGACTTATTCAAGGTTATACTACAATGGTCTGGCTTAATCCAAATGACCTTCACTCTACCTGTTAATTCATATTTATTTCCTTATCAACTAGTATGCTTATTTTCAAAATAAAGATGGAACCATTCATTTTGAAATATTTTCCAAACAGAAAAGTTTCTTAGGATTTGTGGCTTATGTAAATGTCTAATTCTCAGCCGGCAAGAGAGCTGGTTTATTTTCAAAATATTCTCCACTGTTCCTAATAAAGACGAACAGAAAGCTCAACAACTTCCCTAACAATGACACACAATGTAGGTATATGCGTCTTAAAGTCTGTCCACAAAATATACTAGCATTTAAGATACGCATAAGAAGGGGTTAACATAATGCACACGATGTTTTATTTTACTGAACAAATGGACACAACCTCAATCCCTGCCAAGTCTGGACTTCATGAGGAGCCAAGTCAATTGAATATTATTAGTCAGGTTAGGTTTTGAAACTTCTTGAATAGTGTTCACATTTGAAGAGGTTTTTAGATGTGAAAGTTGTTCAAATAAATCGCAGGTTTTGTAAATTTTTTAAATGACTCCAGAATTAAATTTATAAAAATATGACAACATTTGTCTTCTCTTACTGGGAATTTCAGGGTGAAAAGTAAAACAGAAAGTGGAAGCAAGTGTGTCCCTTTGAGGGAAACTGAGCTGCTGGTTCATAAAATGCTTAATAGACACATGTAGCCTATCAAAAACTTTGATACCACGGGAAGATATCTGGAAAAACATTAAATGTCAAAAAATGGTACAACAACAAAAAATTCGTATATGTTAACAATTAATTAAGCAAATAGAAATATTGATCCCAAACTACCACTTATCACCCTTCCCAAAAGGCACTGGAGCAAGAGTTTGTAAAAATTAGTTCTTTTTTTTTGAAGTTTTTATTTAAATTCCAGTTAGTTAACATACAGTGTAATATTAGTTTCAGGCGAACGATACAATGATTCAGCACTTCCATACAACATCCGGTGCTCATGACAAGTGTCCTCCTGTTTCCCCTCACCTATTCAATCCATCCCCCACCCACCTCCCTTCTGATGACCAGTAGTTTGTTCTCTATAGGTAAGAGTTATATATTGTTGGAGAAAATAGAAAAACAAAAACAAAAACAGTTGCCTAAGTCATTTTATAATGATAGTAGAAAATTGATTCCAAAACATGATAAGGACGCTTAAAGGAATAATATTGTAGTCTTATCTCACTGATGAACACATTATGGATATCCAGATTAAAATCTTGGCTAGCCTAATTCAATAGTGTATTGAACACTAGTGCACTATGATTAAGGACCAGTTTATTCCAGGAATGTGAAAATAGTTAAACATCAGAGAAACTAGTATATATGATTAATCATCTTAGTAGTTCAAAAGGGAGAAAGAATCACATGACAATCTAAAGATTGTAGTAAAATTTAATTCTTGTTTATCATTTTTAAAAACTGCAAAAATTAGGAAAAGCAGTTACATAAATATTATCCAATTAAAAACTTCTTAAAGATAGGAACTTGACATTTAATTATAAACAAAAAAATATTATAACAGCCACAATTCATTTTTAAATACTTTTTATTTAAGTATAATTAACATAATGTTATATTAGTTTCAGGTGTGCAATATAATGATTCTACCATTCTATACATTACTCAGTGCTCATCACAATAAGCACACTCTCTTAATCCCCTTATTTATTTCACCCACCCCTGTACCCACCTCCCCTCTGGCAACTACCCATTTGTTATCTATAGTTAAGAGCCTGGTTTTTTGTTTGTTTCTTTGTTCATCTGTTTTGTTTCCACATATTAGTGAAATCATATGGTATTTGTCTTTCTCTGACTGACTTATCTCACTTAGCATTTTATGCTCTAGCTCCATCCATGTTGTTACAAATGCAAGATTTCATTCTTTATCTGAGGAATATTTCAGTGTGTGTGTGTGTGTGTGTGTGTACATGTATATATATATATATATATCACTTCTTTATCCATTCGTCTATCAATAGACACTTGGGCTGCTTCCATAATCTGGCTATTGTAAATACTGCTGCAATAAACATAAGGGTGCATATATCTTTTCAAATTCCTGTTTTCATTTTCTTTGGGTAAATACCAAATAGTGGAATTACTGGATCGTATGGTAGTTCTATATTTCTATATTTAATTTTTTGTTTGAGAGAGAGAGTACAAACAGGGGGAGAGGGGCAGAGAGAGAGGGAGAGAGACAATCTTAAGCAGGCTCTACGCTCAGTGTGGAACCCCATGTAGGACTTGTCCTCAAGAGCCAGAGATCATGAACTGAGCCAAAATCAAGAGTCAGATGCTTAACCAACTGAACCACCTAGGCGACCCTCTATATAATTTTTTGTAGAAGCTCCATACTGCTTTCCACAGTGGCTACACCAGCTTATATTCCCACCAACAGTGCAAAGGGTTCCTTTTTCTCCACAACTTCACCAACATTTGCTATTTCTTGTGTTTTTGATTTTAGCCATTCTGACAGGTGTAAGGTCCTATCTCACTGTGGTTTTGATTTGCATTTCCCTGGTGATGAGTGATTTTTAACGTCTTTTCATGTGTCTACGATCATCTGGATGTCTTCTCTTCTTTGGAAAAATGTCTATTCAGGTCTTCTGCCCATTTTTAACTGGATTATTTGTTTTTTGGAGTTGAGTTATATAAATTCTTTTTATAGTTTGGATATCAACCCCTTATCAGGTATGTCATTTGCAAATATCTTCTCCCATTCAGTTGGTCGTCTTTTTGCTTTGTTGATTGTCTCCTTCATTGTGCAAAAGCTTTTTCTTTTGGTGTAGTCCCAAGAGTTTAATTTTTTTGTGCGTCCCTTGCCAAAGGAGACATCTAGAAACAAGACAAGAAAAAAATAATTAAATGATAAATGTTTGTTTGGGAAAAGAAATATACACAAAGGTTAATTGTAGATAATGTGACCATCTGCATATAAACTCAAAAATTAATTGAGAAATTATTAGAATTAATAAAAAATTTTAGGAAGGCTGCTGAAGAGTAAATAATCTGAAGAAATCAATAGGGTTTCTTTACTAAGGACATGGAGAAAATAAAATGCTAATAAAAGAGTATAGAAATCTATGATGCATCTAGAATTTACTTTACTAAGAGTGCAAAATGGTTTTTTAAAGATGATTTTAAATTTTAATTAAATATTATAAAAGAGAAATATCTAAATAAAGGGAGAGAAATACTGTCTTCGTCAACCAGATAACATTGTAGAGATATTAATTCTCCCAATTGAATAAACAAATTCAATGTGATTCTTAAAATTCCAGCAGATCTTCTGAAGGCATATTTAAAAACTGATTCTAAACTGTATAGGAAAGAGGCACCTGGGTTCAGTAGGTTGAGTGTCACTTTTAATTTTGGCTCAGGTTGTGATCTCAGGGTTGTGGGATCAAGCCCGGCATAGGTTCTGTGCTCAGTGGGGAGTCTGCTTGAGAGATTCTCTCTCCCACTCCCTCTGCCCCTCCCCCCCCACTCTCTCTCACCCTCTAAAATAAATAAATTTTTAAAAATGTATAGGAAAGATAAAGTTTTATGAATAACAATGGCTAATAAAACAGTAAATAGGAAGTTCAAGACTAACCAATTATTAACATAAACTATAAAATTGTAAAAATAAAAAGTGTGCTATTATGTTTATAGGCAAATGGATTAATGAAATAAAACAAGGAATAGTGAAACAAATATACACACAGGGAAATAATATATGTATATATTTTTGTATGATACAAGAGGCATAAAAAATCACTGGGAAGTAATACTTTTTTTTTTAATTATTATTTATGTGACAGAGAGACAGCCAGTGAGAGAGGGAACACAGCAAGGGAGTGGAGAGGAAGAAGCAGGCTCCCAGTGGAGAAGCCCCATGTGGGACTCTATCCCTGAACGCCGGGATCATGCCCTGAGCTGAAGGCAGACGCTTAAGGACTGCACTACCCAGCCTCCCCTGGGAAGTAATACATTTTTTCTTCCATATTGTTGGAGGAAAAAGATTCACTATGTAAAGAAAACTGAAGTTGGATCCCCACTTCGTACATGATACAATATAAACCATAAGTAAATGAAAAACTAAACATTAAAAATAAATCTACAAAACCAAAACGAATAGAAGAACACATAGGAAAATATGTTTGTCAACTTCAGGTGGGAAAGTGTTACTAAACAACATTCCAAAAAAGCACAAACTTTACAGAGTAATGTGGATTGATTTGACGAAATCAAAATTGAACTTCTCTTAGACAGAAGACCCTACAAAGTTAGCAGATGAATGGTACACTAAAAAGAGAATAATATTATAGTAGAAAAAGGTAAAAATCGCAAAGAAAGTAAAGTATATGAATAAACAAATCAGAAAGGGGAAAGCGAACTCACCATAAATTTACGGTGAGGTATCCAAATTTATAGTAATCTGAGAAATACATATCAAGACAATAACTTTGCATCCACCATTTAACAAAAATATAAAATTGGATTAAGCCAAGAGTTTTTGCAATTGTGAGGAATCCTCATGCACTGCTAGTGAATGGTTCATCATTTGTGGCCTTTCTGGATAGTAATTTGGCTATGGATTAATAAAATAAGCTATGATATCTCTCACAAATAAATATACCTACTCCTATATGTATATGTTAGAGAAACTCTCCTCCAGCTTCAAAGGAGGACAGGTATGAGGGAGTTCATCAGTGCCTTGTTCAGGGGAATAGGACGTTGTGACCTAGATGTCCATTACTGTGGGTATGGAGAAGTAAAACGCAGTGGATACATACATAATTCCGGCATACTCTGCATTTAGAAGTAATGAACTAGACTGATAACCCAAGGACAAATTTATGGGGGAAAAATGTCCTGACTCTAAAAAAAAGAAAGGAGAATTGAAGCAAGACCTGGATGCTAATAGTTTTCATACAAATTAAAACATAAATACATATAAAATAATGCTATCTTTCCTTCAAGGGTATATACAAACCGAAGACCACATTGAACATTTTAGAATGGGTTCAACCCAAAGGTAAGGGAGGTGGGGAAATGACAGTGGGGTGGGATAAAGGAGAGTATAATAAATAAAATGAATACAATTAAATAAAATTTAAAAAGTCTTACCGGGATAATTGAGTATCACGTGCAATGAGTGAACAGCCTGAGTTACGCATTTCTCAGTACCTGCTGTCCAAGAAATAAAATTGTCTGAGGAACCTACTGGGACATTTTGCCCAGAATAATTTAATTGCGAAACTCTGCTCCACTTTTATTCTTTGCCATCAGAATTGCCACCAGTGTCTAAAAGAATTCAGACTTACATTTCTCTTATGCCAAAGAATAAGATTTTTCCCCCCTAAAACATGTGGAACATCCATTAATATTAATAGAAGTTGAGGATATACTTGAGAGAATTCAATAAATGTCTGGCGAAATACTGACAAAGCCCATCTTCACATGAGATGTATCATTTCTTCCCAAATGTTGCACATGTAGAGATGCTTATTTATTCACGTGGCTCTAAACTCTGGCTGGTATAAGCTTCAGGGTATCCCCAGAAGGCTACTTAGTAGACACCAGTAAAGATACATAGCCCTTGTGTACTAGTTCTTTATGCATATATACGGTGTGCGTGTGTGCGTGCGCGTGCGTGTGTGTCCTCCACCTTGAAGGTGTGTGGAACAGATGCGGAAAAATTTAGTAGTCTGAATATAAACATGGATATACTAAGTAATTTAAAAGACAGCTGAGATACAGAATAGAGAAGTAATTTCTGCACTCTTCGTGGAGCCCGCACAAAGCCTGCTGTTCCAGAGAATTAAGTACTGAGTTCTGTACTACAAGATGAAACGTGCTAGATTTACAGAAGTCCCCTTGCCAAGTACTTGAGCTGCTGGAAACTTTGAGGAAATTTTCAAAGGAAATTTACAGAATGGAAAGAAATCTGGACTAAAACTGCGAGGACTTGCCTTAGATTCCCCATGCTGCTTCCTTCCTTCTACTTGAGGAACCTCATACTATCCCTGAACCTAATTTCTTCGTCAGTCAGGTAGTGCATACATAGTTCTTACTTGCAACAGTATCACAGTACTCCCGAGGCATAGAGAATGTGAAGGAGCTTAGCAAATTTCAGCTGTCACGGTGTGATGGAAACTGGTAGCAATCATGATTGTGTACCCTTCTTTAACCAGGTCACCAGCTGGCTGTGACAGTGAAAAAGAAAACAAAAGGTCAGAATGGAAGAAAATAACTTGGAAAGTACAGCCATAGCAGAGGAGATTCTGGAGAATTCTGCCTTCCTTCAGAAGTTGAGAAGAAATGTTGTATCAGCCCAGGAAGAATTTAGCATCAACCTCCATCAGTTTCTTTCCAGCATTAATCTTGGGTCAGATAAAAGCTCTGAAGCTGAAGCTCACTTCCAGACCCTATAAGTTTGGGGTCAGCAGCTAGATCAGAGCTGAGCATCTTTCATCTCAAGGGATGAATATTATGGTATGGAAGGAAGAACTGGGTGAAAGATTGTATTTTTCCTCCATACCGAGACACTTCTATCAGTTGCAGGAGTTGTGCACACATTAGGGCTATTTCTGGCAGCTGGGATGTGCCGTGACCGTAGGTGAAACTCACAGTCATGTTTCCCAGGCTTCGTAAGACAATGAAGACAATGTGAGTTGTTAAATCAATTCACACAGTAGCAAAGTAGAATTTCTTTCATTTTATTCTCCTTAGTACGATTATGAGAATCATGGGAACTTTAATGCTCTCTGAATTTTGCTCTTTCCCACCTAGTTTATGGAGTCCCCAGAGAGTAACTCCTGTGCTTGTGAATTCATTGTTCTTAGCTAACACTGGATTTTTTTGTCATTTTCTCAGGCAAGCACAGTAAATGTACAGAATACAGCAACTTCCACCACCACATGATGGTTCAGGCCATTTTCACTTTCCTCAGACATTTTGAGCCCTGATGTCTCTGGTTGTCACCCCTGAAGTTTCTTGGCATCTCCTCCATTCCTGATGTGAGCTCCTCTGCTTTATGCTCCCCACCGTGTGAATTCATGATATTTTGATCATTTTCTTTCTTAAGTTTGTTCTTGATTCTCCCTCATCCTGTACAGACTATAAAGCATTGCATTCAAGGTCACAATTGAAATGTGAGCAGAATCACTTTTATTTTTAACCACTGTTTCTACCCAAGACTTTGGCATGGTTCCTGGAGAAAAACACTGTGTGCATAATATGAGTAGCTCAACCACTATTGCACTAAAACAAATTCCTCCACTCTGAAACTGGGTATCCATCTCTATAACAGTTTGGGTTCCTTATCTCTCTCCTCCAGACTGATTTTTTTTTTTGTATTAACCCTTGGGTTCTTATAAAAATACAAAGAAATGAAGAGGATATTTTCTAAAGATGAAAAGCTTGATTAAAGACAGAACAGCAAGAATAATTGTGTCCACAATGAAAGATTCTGAGGCTGCTTGCATTGAAGGTTGCATTTTGGGAGTCATCAAAACCAGAGCTGCCTCAACTAACAGTTACTTAATTCATGCAGGGCCGTGGAGTTGAGGCAGTGGAAGAAGGGAGCCGTTGTAGCTTCTGAGCCATTGAGAGCCACAGGATTTACAGGATGGCTGGGAATGGGTAAAATTTGTAAACAGAGAGCACAGCTAGAAATATATGAATAAAACTTATGTGTGAGATGATACAAATTTAGTCTCGAAGTTGGTGGTAGGGAAGGCACGTAGGGATAGGAAGGAGGATGAAAGGTATTTTATAGGAATAACCGACATTGCTAACTCTTCAGGAAAGAAAATTAAAATTTCAAGTCCATTTCAGGGAGCTCAACAAATTGAAACTCATGAATCTTCTCTTTAGGGCACTCCTACCCTGGTGATTTTCACTCTGAGGCATCTCATCTCAAAGTTGCTGTCTTACAGCTATACTGTCCAAGACAGAGACTCATGCCCAGCGGGACTCAGGTGACTTCCACAGGATCATATTAAAATGCCTGGATTGAAGTTCAGAAGCACTGGGCTCTTCTGGCTCAAAGCTTAACCGTTAGTTCCACTGGCTCCTTACAGCGTGGCACCAGAAGGTCTGATGTGAGCAGTAAAGCAGAAAGCCATCAGTGGCTTCTCGATTTGACTCACAAAAGCCAGAGAATAAAAGTAGCCATGTGCAAAAATGGGAAGCAGAAGGTGACATCAACTCTAAAGGCATTGATTTCTGATACGAGGTTTGATTTAGGTTATGTGGCTCTGGGGTGAAATAGATAAATAACGTGAGTCACTGGCATAGGGGTAACAACCGAAACTGAAAATAAATACCTTTTTACGAAGGAAAAGGTAATGTAGAGAGGAAGAGAAGGCAAGCCTGAGATAAATCATTTCATCACCTATCGTAGGCCAGTAAGTACCTGCTGTTCCCTGACACAGCATCCGGTCATGAACACACGCTCTTTTGACCACAAGGCTGTCCCAAAGCTGTCACTTATGGATCGGATTTCTGGTTGCCTGAATTGTGTTGATCGATGCGTACCTTCTCCTTCATGGTCTCCCACTGCATCTGATCCAGTGTTTTCACTGGGAAGTCTGCACTGTGGTACTGACTCATGGGTTCCTTTAATGTTTGCCTAATTACTGCTTTCTAAGGTCTTACTCCAGGAGGAGAGGAGCTATATTTCTTTCCTGATTTTTGGAAGTAGAAGGAAATCCCAACATTTAGTGAAATAATGCTTATAGTTTTCCTGACTTACTACACACAGGTCATCTAGATTTCCACCTCTGAGTCCTCTGTGAGTGTCTCGGGGAGAGGGAAATGAGAGCACACGTTCAAACTGGGAGCCACCACTTTCTTCAGTAGGCCACAGCCGTTTTTCAAAATGCCACGTCAGCAAAAGACACATGCTTCGGAGACCACAGTGCACGATGTAATATTTGCAACCACAATGAAGTTGGCTCAAATAATTGTTTGAGGGAAAAATTCCAGACTGAGGCCAAGGTATAGAAAAATAGCTACATAATTTATAGGTCGCATGTAAGTCTTCTCCCTGTAAGATTAAAATCCCCTCTTTTCCTCCTTCTTGCAACAGCAGTTTCCTGGCACCGCTGACCAGCATTGCCCTTGAGAGTTCTACTCCTTAGAGAAGTGGAAGACTGTCTGCAAGCTCCCGATTAACCTGCCAACGAACTGACTATGAAGCTGTCATTTAGGGAGAACGAAAGCAATCTTCACTCCGTTTTCCAGATGCATTGTTCCAAAAGCTGGAGCCTTACTGGCTTACAAGAAATCAGCTGAGGTTTATGAGAAGGAAAGCAAAGCATGGGCTTTGGAATGACACAATTCTGGAACCTATTCCAAACTTTGTACTGCCTCAGGGTTTTTGCATTGCTATTCCCATGCCCAAATCACTGTTCTCTTAGTTTAGCATGTTGACTAGCTGACATTTTCCCCTTCTTCACATCTGACCTGTCACTTCTCCAAAGAGGTCTCTTCTGACCAGTCCAGTAAGAGGAACACCCTTCCTAGGGTCCATCTAGTTATCATCACAACCTTGGGCTCTTTATGCCAAAGCATTTTTTTTCCAACTATAACTGTTTTATTTATATGCTTATCTTTTTTTTTTTTTTTTTTTTTTTTTTTTTTTTTTTTTTTTCCCCTTAAAGGGGAATATTACTTAAGGANTTTTTTTTTTTTTTAGCTTTTCTTTCCCTCTAAGAGGCAAGTTACCTAAGGCAGAACCACAAGCCCATACGTTTTATTTTTGAGAAGCAGAATAGATAGTGTTATGGCTCTCAAACTTTTTGGTCTCCGAATCCCTTTAAGCCCTTAAAAGTTATTGAGAATCCCAAAGAGCTTTTATAGTATTTTTTGAGTTTTGCCTGTCTAAATTGACTATATTAAAAACTAAAGCTGAGAAAAATTTTTAAATGTCTATTAAGTCATTTAAAAATATGAATAAGAAAATCCATTCATGTTAACAAGAATAATATTTATTTGAAAAAAAACCCTGTTTCCCAAAATACACAGTTAGTGTGATGAGTGGCATTGTTTTATATTTATGCAAATCTCTTTAAGCAAAAACAAGCTACATTGTCTCATGGGCTTCTGCTTTTAATTTGTTGTGTTACATCATTTTGGTTGAAGGACATGAAAAGAATCAAAATATTACACACGATCTTCTTTGATATTATACCGAAAACTGACAAGGAGTAGTTTCCTAAAGTTTGTTNAAACTGACAAGGAGTAGTTCCCTAAAGTTTGTTGCAAAATGGAATCTGAAACCATATCAATGAACTTGTTGTAATCTGTTACATTATAGTGCACTGCCTTGCACTTTGAAAGAATTTTTACCTATGAATGGCTTTGTAATATCATGCCAGATCACCTAAGTAAATATTAGTTAACTGTTCTTATGCTTGTATCTCAAATACTGACATAGTTTATGACAGGATATCAAAAAGTTCCATTAGCTGATATCATTACTAATCTCATGAGAAAAATCTTTAAGTTATTAGGATGCTATTAAGCTCATAGTGACATATACAAGTTTTTCAAAATCCTAGTTTTCACTTAAAAGCTTAAATTTTGCGGATGGCAACCAATACCATGTGCTGTTTGTCTTACAGTGACAGAATCATTTCATTTTCTATGGCTTTTTCTTTTAATTGAGATTTTATTTTTTTTGGAGTAGTTTTAGGACCACTGTAAAATTGTGCACACACACACACACAGTGTCCCCTTATCAACATCCCTGCCAGAGTGGTATCCAGAATTCATAGTACGCGCTGTGGTTCACTCTTGCTGTTGTATGTTCTACGGGTTTGGACAAAAGTATAATGGCAATTATCCATCATTATGATACTATACAGCGTATTTTAATTGCCCTAAAAACCCTCTATGCTAGGCCTATTTATCCTTTCCCTACCGACCCCTTGCAACCACTGATTTAATATTTTTGGGAGGATTTTTGAATCTATGTTCATGAGAGATATTGATCTGTAGTTTTCTTTTCTTGTAATGTTTTGTCTGATTTTGGTATTAGGATAATGCCGGCCTCATTGAATGGGTTAGGAAATATTCCCTCTGCTTCTACCCTCTGAAAGAGGTTGCAGAGAATTAGTATAATTTCTTCCTTTAAATGTTTGGTAGAATTTGCAGTGACACATCTGGGGCAGTTGTTTTCTGTTTTGGAAGGTTATTAGTTATTNATCTGGGGCAGTTGTTTTCTGTTTTGGAAGGTTATTAGTTATTGACTCAGATTCTTTAACAGATATTCAAATTGTCTATTTCTTCTTGTGTGAGTTTTGGCAAATTGTGTCTTGGAAGGAATTGGTTCATTTCATCTAGCTTACCAAGTATATAGTCTCAGCATTGCTTATAATTTTATTAACTTATTAATGCCTTTGGGATATACAGTGAAGTTCTCTCTTTCATTCTGATATCAGTAATTTATGTCTTCTTTCTTTTTGTCTTATTTAGCCTGGCTAAAGTCTTATCAATATTATTGATATTTTCAGAGAACTGGCTTTTGGTTTCTTGTATTCTCTTTTAGTTTCCTGTTTTTAATTTCTTTTATTTCTGCTCTAATCTTATTTTCATCTGCATTCTTTGGGTTTAATTTGCTCTTCTTTTTCTAGTTTCCTAAGGTGGACACAGATCATTGATTTTAAATCTTTTTTCTACTTAATATATTCATTCAGTGCTATACATTTCCATCTAAGCCTTGCTTTCACTGCACCCCATAAATTTTGATAGTTGACTCCATTCCTTTTGAGAAATTATCTACAAAATTTCAAGAGTGAATAACCTTAATTTAACTCTTATTCTTTTTGATAAAATGGTGTTCCGTGAAAAAAGTGGCTAGTTCTCCCAGTTCAGTCACATAAGTACTTTTCCTCAACTCAACNACAAAATTTCAAGAGTGAATAACCTTAATTTAACTCTTATTCTTTTTGATAAAATGGTGTTCCGTGAAAAAAAGTGGCTAGTTCTCCCAGTTCAGTCACATAAGTACTTTTCCTCAACTCAATTATCATACTTTGTAAGCATTATTAGCACTTAATGTCACTTCTCATTTCGTTACATAGAATATTAAAAAGATGTGCACTCAAGGGTTGAGGGTTAATACAATTAATAATCTTACTGCTTTGCCAAGGATTTTCTCAATGTCCTTGAGGTTAAGAATTTTTTTTTCTTCTGTGTGTGAACACAATGACTAGTATATGGTTTGGTGCCACTACAATGACACCAGGTGTTTGCCCACCATTATTTTGCACCATGAATACAGATGCCAACACAGTGAAAAAGACAAATAATGTCTTAGTCGTACTATTAAAAAAGACAATGGCTTCATGGATCTCATGGAGGTTTCTCAAAGACCCCAGGGTTAAGAGCAAACATGTCAGAGTTTCATTACATATGATCTATGTCTAATGGAAAACTTATAGATATGTACAGTTCTGAACTAGAAAAGTACTTGTGAAGGGCAATGCAAATTGGTTTGAGTAAGGTCTATGTTTAATGATCAGTGACAATTTGGGATTAATTTGTATGACTAGCAGGTGAATTAGTTGAGCCTCTTGGTTACAAATGATCAAAAGCCAGCTAAAACTGCATAAGAAAAAAAACCAGTCAAATAGAGTATCAGTTCACATTTCCTAAACTATAGTTTCAGGCACAACTAAATTCAGATTCTCACATTTTGTCATCAATCATTCGTCTTTCTCCACTTTTTAGCTTTGCTCTCCCTGGTGTTGCATCATTTCTCGGTTGGCTCTCAGGGTGTAGCGACAGAATTGATCACCAGCAGCTTTACGCTTACGACACACCAGCNGCACAACTAAATTCAGATTCTCACATTTTGTCATCAATCATTCGTCTTTCTCCACTTTTTAGCTTTGCTCTCCCTGGTGTTGCATCATTTCTCGGTTGGCTCTCAGGGTGTAGCGACAGAATTGATCACCAGCAGCTTTACGCTTACAACACACCAGCTTAGAAACTATGATGAATCAACCATTGATTTCCCAGTTGATGTTGTAAGTTCCTGGGTAGGACTCTCATTGACCTAGCTTGGGTGGTAGGATGCCCATCCTTTCACCACTCAGAGGGGTACGTTCTCTAAAACCATTGACAGATTTGGACTGAAGGCATAACTCTAGCAGTAGAAGGTGATTCAGCCCTACTTTAACTATGTAAATTGAAAATGGAAGATTGGGGTTAGTTTCCCCAAGGAAATTTGATATGCTATTACCAAAAGAAAGGAGAAGATTATGGCAGACAAAAGTAACAGGTGTTTACTAAGGGTGGTATCAGATAGATGTTGGCAGGTTATCCTTATCCTTATAGATGGATTATATATAATGAAATCCTGCATTTTAACAGTATTCTTTCTTGCCAAAGGAGTGACTCTGATAAAGAAGGTCCTAGGGGGTGAGACAGGCAAGTTGACCAGAGTGATTTAAAGAGAGTGGCTTTCCTTTGTTTACCTTCAAATCTCATTGAGTGAGTGGCCACATGCTCCATCTACACAGAAGGCAGAACTTTCCCTGGCCAAACTGGTTCTTTCATTTTGTTTTCTTCGGTTCCTCAATTTTTTCACTTTCATCCATCTCAAAGACTACTCTCCACACTTGCTTATTCGGATGGCCATTCTTCCAATTTGATTTGATCTTTTTTTTATAATGATTTTTTATTATGCTATGTTAGTCACCATACAGAATATCCTTAGTTTTTGATGTAATGTTCCATGATTCATTTTATTATTCTATTAAAAGGAAACATTGGTGTGAGCATTGGTAGATGCACAGGATTGAATTTGACTCAGTTATTTGTTCACTGTGTCACTACCAGATTGTTCAGCCTCTGTAAGCATCAGTGTTTTTTTAGCTGAAAAATGGGGAAAATATTAGTGCTTGTGAATATTCAATGAGTTACTGTAAAAATCCAGAAATAGAGCCTTGTCCATAGTCTGTGTTCAGTAGCAGGTAGTTCTCTTCCCCGATTCTCTGCTTCCCTCTCAAGATGTTTCTCGCATTTGCAATTCCCAGCTCTGTTTCATCATGCTGAACTGTAACTCTTCCAATGAAGTCAGTGTTTCCAGTTCTAAGTGTCCTTGAAGTCTACCCCGAAAATCCCCACTTTCAACATATGTTCAGGAAGACAAAAATCTAAGGCCAGACTTAAATATAAGCAGAGCAGGTGACTGCTTAGAGGAAGACAATGACTTAAAAAGTGAAAACTAGAGGCCCTCTTGCCCTAAGCCTTCCTTCCCAACCACCTACCTGCCAGTAAGAAACTTCCATTTAGGACAATTATTGACATTAAATCAATGAATCTCCATTATGATCCTGTTTGCATGTAGATATTCATCCTAATAGTAGTAATTTACAGCTATTAGTAGTCAATAACAGCATGAATTCATTAATTGGATTAACCTAGAAAGTAAAAGAATTTGAAAGACATGGAAGGGAGGATAGGATTAGAGTCTGTGATATTCTAGAGATGGCAGAAGGTAGTCACGGTGGTGGGTACCTTGGGGCTGATTCTCAGTGGGCAAGACACTTACTCAGGNGTGGGCAAGATACTTACTCAGGTTTCATTGATCTATTAAGCCAGAATTTATGAAATACCCATTTTGTGTCTGGCAGAATCTTGGTTGAAAAAGGCAAATTCTGGTCTTTCATGAAACTCACAGTCTGGAGGGGTGACTGATGTTAAACAAGTAGTTGTAATAAAGCTCAGTGAGTTTTATAATAAAGTTAGTCCAGGTAGTCTAGAAACACGGAGCTAAATTACCTCACCCATTTAGCCAAGGTGAGGCTCTGTGACAGATGTACCATTTAAACTGAGACCTCCAGGATGGCTCAAACTTAACCAGAAAACAAGAGGGAGGAAAATCTCCTAGGAAGAAAAATCCAAAAGTTACACAAGCCTGGAGACTAAAAAGAGAAACAAAACAAAACAAAAACGAGTGGTAAATTTAAGGTACAGAAATAACAATTTTATATACCCCAAATACAGTATACATGGAAATCTGAGCAGAGACAAGGCAGGAGAAATAAGCAGGGATGAGAATCACGTGAAGCTGGTTATGGGGCAGGAAAGGGAGTATGTGAGCCTTATTAGGGCAGTTGCCATTATCCTAAATGAAAGCAGGGCCATTGCGAGATTTTAGGCAGAACAGGTGTATGAGCGCATTTGCTTTTATCAAGGTCAGCCTGGTTGTCAACAACTGGGAAACGTGAACGGAAACAGAATGTTTGCTCCAGCAGTCCAGTGAGAGGTGATGGTTGTCAGAGCTAGTGTGGCTGTGATTATAATGATGGTGGTGATGAGAACGAGGTGGATGCCTGTGTTGATGACGGTGGTGGTGGTGATGATGATGCTATTTCTAGCCACTATCAGGACTTTCTGTCCTCAAGCCTCTAGAGCTGCACTGTCTAGCACCAGAGCCAGTGACCACATGAGGCTATTTAAATTTAAAGGAAATGGTTCATTCCCCCACCTGTTTACCCCCCCTTTCTTCTTCCCTTTCTTCTCCTGCCGATCTTCCTTCTTATTTTCCATAAATGAGTGAAACCATATGATAATTGTCTTTCTCTGCTTGACTTATTTCGCTTAGCATTATCTCTGGGAAACAAACTGAGGGCTTCAGAGGAGGGGGGTGGGAATGGGATAGGCTGGTGATGGGTATTAAGGAGGGCATGTATTGCATGGTGCACTGGGTGTTATACGCAAGTAGTGAATCATGGAAATTTACATTAAAAACTGGGGATGTACTGTATGGTGACTAACATAATATAATAAAAATTATTATTAATAAAGAAAGAAAGAAAGAAATTTAAAGGAAATGAAATTAAAAATTCAAGTCCTTAGTTATACTAGCCACATTGCAAGGGTGCCTCAGCCACATGCAGCTAATGACTATCATATTAGATAATGCAGACATAGAGCATTTCCACCATTGTGGAATGTTCCATCAGACACCTGGGCTATGCAGTTTTCCTCCTATCACATTTAGAACTGCTTGCCTTCCAGCTATATTTGTACCTAGCACTAAATTTAGGACTAATATTTACCAGGAATATAAGCATAGACACAATACGTATAGCACAGTAGGGCTCAATAAATATATTTTAAATGAAAAGCATCTGCCAGATATAACTCTTGTCTTGTATCAAATTGCTTTTGCTTCTTATCAAGCTCAAATTCCACTTCTGAAAACTTAACTTCTACCTGTGCTTTTAGACAGGCCTTAGTCCCTTAAAATCCCATCACAAGATAGTATGGTTTGGTGCAGGAGCTTTTAATTTTTATGTTAGCCATAAAATTTTACCCCAAATAAATATGTTAGGGAAGCTTCAAATACATAGGTGATAAAGTTATTACTTCTCTGGGTCAGTCTGGTAAAGAACTCACCTGCTCTCTTGCTCCCCAAAATTTCTCTTTGGACAGATTTGTGGACTATTAGGGCTTGACAGAACACAGCTTAAAAACCACTGTGGTAACAGAACATAGGATTTAGGGTTACAAATTCTGAGTTACAATTACAACCCTACTAATAACTACACATTCTTAAACAAATCTTTTAACATTTAGTACTTTTATTTTTGAGATCTCTAAAGTAAGTGTATCACTTAGCCCTTTGTTCACAGATTTCTGTGCAGATTAGCTGACATAATGAATGTGAACGTAGTTTGCAGTTTGTGAAGTGATGTTCCAAAAGGAAATGATGCTCTAATTGCTTTTCTTGTCAGACTTCCATTCAGAAATTCCAGCCAGTTACCTGCTAACAGATGATCTCTTCATCAAAACTAACACCCCGCACCACTAATTCTAAGACCTTCCAGAATTTGTTGGCTTGGGAGGACAAATGAGGTTCTAATAACAATAAAATTTAACGACTCTTGCTTTGACCTGTTCGCACAGGACCTCCAGATTTGCTCAAATTGTCTCCCAATTATTTTAAGGAGTCCACAGGGGATTTTTCATATGTACTTATGAGCAAGCACACCATTTATAGTTAGTAAGTAATTTCTTCTATTTTTTCTCTCTTGCAGTGAATCTCTTTATCCACACCCCTGTCCATGTAGGTCTCTGAAGGAGACTACCTGTGATTCTAACCTCTGTTTCTATAAAGTTTAGCAGCACTCCTGAAATTGCCCCCTATTCTCCGCTTCTGTGTGTTCTGCCCAGAAGAGGGGAAAGGTACACATTTTCCTCACTCATTGATATTCACGGGTCCTTGAGGGTGTGTGGATGGTGGAAGTTGAAGGGATAAGCTGATGTCTAGTCAGAGACAAGGACAAGGCCATAGTCAAGAAAACAACAGCGCAGGTCATATCGAGGTGAAGTAGGCTTGGAAACATCTTGTGTTGGGTTTTACGGTATGAGTCAGTGTAAGAGTCTCAGGTCTGAGTCTATGAAAAGCACGAGGCCTGAAGGCTTACTTTTAGAGGAAATTTTCCTACACTAATATGAGGGATATAACCACTTATACCGTTTAATTAATAATGTTTCAGCAAGACAATAATTCCAACATTTTGGAGCACACACTCACAGAGGGCACATCAGAATCTAGACAAAAGGAGTGAAGAGGAATGTTACATGTAGTTTGAAAAATATCTTTGACTGTATTGCATCTACTTTTCTCCCACACAGAGCAACACTTTATTATAATGTATAGTTTTCTTGGCTAATTGGCTGGCTGGGTGGTTAAATAAGGCACTATAACCACTGAGCACTGACCAAATTCAGTTACTAACTTCAGTATTCAGTCACGAACTCCAAAATGGCCCCCACAAATTCAGTTACTAACTTCAGTATTCAGTCACAAACGCCAAAATGGCCCCCACAAATGATCTTTGTGAGGTATCTGTGCCCTTATATGGTCTCTTCTCACAATGAATCAGAGCTGGTCTGTGTGACCAGTAAAGTATGGCTAAAGTAATAGTGCGACCTACAAGATGAGATCATACAAAACATTGAAGTCTTCTTTGCTTTCTTTTTTTTTTTTTTTAAA
>NC_048233.1:58045205-58063613 GCF_002007445.2 Ailuropoda melanoleuca | reverse complement strand
CCGGGATCACGCCCTGAGCCGAAGGCAGATGCTTCCGCTGTGCCACCCAGGCGCCCCCTTCTTTGCTTTCTTGGATCAATTGCTCTGGGAGAAGCTGACTGCTATGCCAGGAAGTCACTCAAGTAGACCTGTGGAGAGGAGCTGATGGCCCCCACAAACAACCAATACTGACTTGCAAGCCACAGGAGTGAGTCACCTTAGAAGTGGATCTGCCAGCCACAGTCGAGTCTTCAGGTGACTACAACTCCAGCCAATAGATGATTACAACTTCAGGACAGGCTGTGAGCCAGACTGCTCAGCCAAGCCACTCTTAAATTCCTGACCCATAGACTATGTGATGAATAGTAAATATTTAGTGTTATACTAAGTTGCTATGTTTTTAGATAATTTGTTATGCAGAAATAGATAACTAATACAACAACTAAGAGTTACTCACTTGAATTTCATTACGGACACTTTGAATCAATTGTACACTTTCTTTCCCATATTGAACCACACAGACATTCTAAATTTTTAGAGATCCAAGAAAAAGGGTAAAAATAAAAAGACACCAAAGGATAGATATGTGGGGTTTTTTTAAAGTTAATTATGTTTTTTAAAGATTCTATTTATTTATTTGAGAAAGAGAGAGAGAGATCATGGAGGGAGAGTGAGAGGGAGAAGTAGACTCTTTGCTGAGCAGAAAGCCTGATGTGGGGCTCGATCCCAGGACCCTGAGGTCGTGACCTGAGCCAAAATCAAAAGTTGGATGCTCAAAGAACTGTGCCACTCAGGTGCCCCAACCCTGGCTATTCTTAATAAAAATAATACTTTATTGGAAAGATAACAGGTACTTCCTAGAAATTAGGAGAAATCTGGAGAACATACCTCAAAAAAGATAGGAAGAAGTCCAGTCTATCTAGATAATATGAACTTCTTTAATCCTTATGAAGTATTGCTTCTTAAATGAAAATGTGTGACCATTTTCATTCTCAATCAGACCTCATTTTATATAAGACTAAGAATCCTGAACAAAAGAGTCCAAATACTCACTTAACCACCCATATCTTGGCTAAGGAAGGGATTTTAATTATAATCTCTCTACTTACCCTGATTCATTCCAAGATATAATTTTCCAAATGCAATTTAAGTCATTGTTATTACTGATAAGATGCTAGAATAGATTCTGAGGGCTGTGGAACAGCAAATGTTAACCACCAAAGGCAAATTGGGCAAGCACAAAATAGCAGATATATAACATACACATGAAAAGAAAATTCAGGATTTTTGACACCGTTAGGTTTAAATAGCATAATGTAGCCACTAAAAGCTCATTCAATCTTAAGTTACTGAATGAGAGTCAAGGTTTCAAAAATGAAAAAAATGATAGCTATATTCTAATATGTATTGGACAGACCATGCTGGGAAAATTGGCCTTAACATATTGTTGAGTCGAAAATAGATTATTCCAGTATGTTTGTAAATACACACACACACACATTTTAAGATTTATTCATTTATTTGAGAGATTGAGAAAGAGCATGCATGAGCTGGGGAAGGGGCAGAGGGAGAGAAACTCAAGCAGACTCTATGCTGAGCGTGGAACCTGATGCGGGGCCCAGTCCCACGCCCCTGAGATCATGAGCTGAGCCAAAATCAAGAGTTGGATGCTCAACTGACTGAGCCACCCAGGTGCCCCTACATACAAATATTTGTAGTAGATAAGACCCACTTCCCCCAGCTTGGGTCATATATAAAGTCATAAGTGACCAAGCCTTCATGTGTCTAACTTGACAGGACATTTTGTTTCTTTTGCTCTCTACCTTCTAGTTTCTGAAAACCTCCAGAGCTCATTCAGTTCAAAGAGCCTAAATCAAAAGTTTTTTTGCCAGTTCCAAACATCAGGCAAAGAAAGAAATAAGGAGCTTAAAGAGTTTCTAGGCTGATCTTCATCTGCCATCACTTTTGTCATTCCTACTTAAGGAATGTTGGTACCCACATGTTGGTAAATGGAGTATGACCAAGATTGGCTAGATATTAAACAATATTTTTCTTTTTCTTGGGTGCATTGGACAATTATATTTCCTACCTCTTTTTAAGTTAGGTTGGGCCCCTATGAAAAGATTCTAACCAATGCACAGGAAAAGGAAGTAATATATGGCAGTCTTAGGCCTGAGCATAACACCCTGAATGATTGCCCATGCTATTTCTTCTCCTTTCATGGCAAACGTGGTTATGTGTTGAAGATAGTGACATCACAAGATGCAGGGTGCATGGATCCCTGACTGATCGTGAGGAGGAGAACTGTACAAGAGAACTATCTGGGGGAGCTGTCCATCGAACTCAGATCCTTTATCTTGTTAAACTGCAGAGCTTTCAGGTAATTGTTACTACAGTGTAGTCTATGACTAAAACAGAGAGCTCACCATTTGAGTTCCTTTGAGGACTGTAATTCTCCAAGAATATACTCATACTCTTAGTCATTAATTCCAAAGCATAGTCTTTCTACTAACCTAGCTTAGTTAGTCATGGACCATGTTACAGTTAGTTCTCTTTTCCAACCATTTAAGGGTCCAGACCAATAATCCAGATGTCTATTTTTTTCAGAGCTAGTTCAACCTTGGAGCCTTTGGTATACTTTCCAGCTATCCTACCTCTGCTGGGAATAAACCCAGCAGAGAGACCCCAACAAAATTTGATCTCAAGAAGGTGGTATTTGAGGTCTCTATTCCTTCCTTCCTAAGAGGCTCTAAATTTCCTCAAATCCTCCCCAGGGATCAATTCTGTATAACAGGAGTATTAAGAAGGCAGGGTTTTCCAGTAACTGAGAAGTTGTATTAAATACTTCCCTTTGAGCAGGGATGGGCAAACCACAGCCTGCTGACAAAATCTGATCAGTGCCCTGTTTTTATAGAGCCTGGAAACTAAGAATGGTTTTAACATTTCTTTGGGTTTGTAAATGAATGAGAAAAAAGGGAGGAAAAGGTGGAGGAGGAGAAGTGGCAACTACAGAAACCTTAGTGGCCCACAAAGCCTTAACCATTTACTTTATTTACTCCCTGGTACTTTACAGTAAAAGCTTGCTGACCTCTGCTTTAGAGAATTGGGCTAGTAGTAACTTAGACTTACATAACTATGAAGAATCAGTTATGCGACATTTCCTGGGAAAAGATCTATTCCAGCATAATCTTTTGTGTCCATTTTCAGGAATAGACCATTTAAGTTTAGTCTCACCCAACCATCCTGCTAACATTGAATAGTGTATAATGAATAATTTTGGAGGGTTATATGACGAGATACCCAAAACAGCACCTTTGCATAGAAATTCTTCCTAGGTAATTTTAAGACATTTTTGCCTACTTATGTCTTCTAATTCTTTTTCAATGAATATCTATTACTTGTGCTATTTTTGAAAAGAAGTGTGTCTAGTTCTGGGTAATACGAAAAATAGGAATATCAACACACAAATGCATCTAGGGATAAGTCTTATGAGAAACAATTTCAGGAGGCAAGGAAAATTTTTCCTGGAGAAGAGAAAACTCAGAGGAGCTGTGATAACATCTTTGAAATTTCAGAAAGAGCCATCAGAGGAGAAAGGCATTTCACTTATTCTATATGATTAAAAGGAGTAGGAGTAGGATAAAAAGGTAGCCCACAGGGAGACCAATTTCTGCTTATTATAAGAAAGCCTTTCTAAAAGTCGTGGAAGCCCCTAAGAAACACATTGAATAAATACTTGGCATGGAAGTTATAAAAGACATCTGATCATATGATTGGATCAGGAGTTTTTGAGTCTTGCTTACACAACACACAACACTGAGTATTTGAAGACACTGCTGATATAAATTCTACGTCCTCCATCTACCTACTCAGGCCACATACAGTCTGCACATGAACATCATTCCCAGTCATTGCAAGTATTCGATCATTAATTTGTAGCATCTCTGGAATCAAAGGCATAGGTGAAGAATCAAAGAATCTGATCATATTCTCCCTTTGCACTGACAGGAGTTCTTCAATAGAAACTGGGTACCTGAAATGCCTCCAGTCCTATCCACACAGAATGGAGGAAAAGAGCAGGGGTGGAATAAAGGAGGAGGAAAGAAAGCAGAGGAAAAGCAGAGAAGGGGGATGTGACATAGCCAGGGCTCTTTTCCCAGAGCTAAAATGAAATTACCAGGCAACTATGTTTTCCCTCCAGGAAAATCAACCCTGTCTTGGTTCTTTCCATTGTTGTCTGTTTCTGGGGTTTTTTGTTTTGGGTTTTTGTTTTTTTTTTTTTTTTTTTTGTTTTTTCAATTTTTTTTTTTTTTTTTTTTTTTTTTTTTTTTTTTAATTTTCCCTGCCATGGTTACTTAAAGGTGATCCAAAGAGAGTAGTAATGTGTCCAGAGGGCAGAGTTAAAGCAACCTGGGAAAATTAGCTAAGCACATTGTGGGATCAAAGACAGCTGCTTTTTTGGTATGATTAAACACTTTGAGGGAAAAACCTATAGACAAGAGCAAGGCTCAAGGGGTAGCCATTGGCCTTCTGTCTATTCATCAGAAGCCAGACAGCATGTAAATCAGCCTCACAATCTAAGGACACAAGGAATCACTGAAACAGATTGTAAGATTGGTCTCTTTTCCTTGGCTTGAGAAGCTATTTAAGATTTAATTATAGGATGTTGAGGACACTTAATTGTCCCTGGAAGTCACTCCCCTTCTCCATGCCCATTTTCATCTGAAATAAGGTTAGGACTACTGTTCCTCAGCTAAGGTTCTTGATCCTTAAGGATTTAGGAATATACGGTAGTGACGAGAATCAGTAGATTATTTTCAGTGTCTCTGAGAGTTTAATAGAAATCATAAAGCCATAAAAAGTAATGACTCTTGAGTTTGATTCTGCTTGGAATTTATCAATGCACTGAGATCATATTGGTTATTTAAAGGTGATGAAAAATACCACTTGGCTATTGATAATTTGAAGGACTTTCTGGGAGGTGACTGGTGGACCAGACATTGGTAACAAAACACCTGGGTCTTGACCAAAGAGTGAAACTTTCTATTTAGAGAAAATAAATAAATAAATAATAGATGAAATACATAAGAAACTCTAAATTGTCCCTCAAGTCCTCATACTCTTTAATTTGAAGTTTCTAACTTCTATGGCCTAAATCTGTCATGATCATATTTTAAATTGTTTACTCAAAACTAATTTTCCGGGATAAACTTGTAAATGAATTTGTTTCCATGAAAGGGAAAATGGATGACATTTTTCTCTATAAAAGGATTAAGTTTTATAATTTCCCTCCTTTGACTGCACTGGAGGTACAATTTAAAGACTAAAACGGCGTTTGGAGATGTGAACATCAGGCCTTTACTTTGCCAAGGCTTTCCCTCTTTGGGGGCGCTGTTGATGTTCTTAAGCAATTTTTCCTTTGTGCTTGTTTTTGTAAAGCTCTTTTTAAATAGAAATAATTACTTTAGACCTTCTTTGTGGGCGGTGACAGCGATGGAGCTGACAACTACAGAAAAACTCTCAGCGTCCACCTTCTCAGACTACAGATGGGTTTGTGGCCAAGTGTACTGCTTCTCTTTGCAAAATGTACTATTTTAGGTCTTCAACATCTGCCATTGGTATTATTTTAATAATTGGTTTCCTGGCTTCTGATCTTACTATCTTACTGTTGCTGCCAGATAAATCTTTCTAAGGCATAATTCTGAAAATATTTCTTGCTCAAAATCTTTCAATGGCTCCTTGTTGAATATAAAAAGAAATGAAATCTCCTTAGCCTGGGATTCAGGGCACTGTATATTCTGGCCTCGAAATTCTTTTTTATACTGTCTTTCCATTATAGTCTCCTCTACTTTTAACTGAAGCAATGACAGTGTGCTTATTGCCCTCCGTTTTACCATGCATTTTTCATGCCTCCAAGCCTTTGATCATGCTGTTCCCTATGGCTGGAATGCTCTTTGTTTCCTTTCTTTAAAACTTTTGTTTTGTTTTGTTTTATTTAATTCGATTAGCCAATATACAGTATATCATTAGTTTCAGATGTAGAGTTCATTAATTTATCAGTTGCGTGTAACACCCAGGGCTCATCACATCACATGCCCTCCTTAATACTCAGCACCCAGTTACCCCATCCCCCATCCATCCCCCTCCAGCAATTCTCAGTTTGTTTCCTGAGTCTCTCATGGTTTGTCTCCCTCTCTGATGACCTCCCATTCAGTTTTCCCTCCCTTCCCCTATGATCCTCTGTGCTGTTTCTTATTTTCCACATATGAGTGAAACCATATGATAATTGTCTTTCTCTAATTGACTTATTTCCCTCAGTATAATACCCTCCAGTTCCATCCACGTTGATGTAAAAAGTAAGTAATCATCCTTTCTGATGGTTGAGTAATATTCCATTGTGAGTATATATAAACCACATCTTCTTTATCCATTCATCTGTCGATGGGCATCTCGGCTCCTTCCACAGTTTGGCTATTGTGGACATTGCTGGTATAAACATTGGAGTGCAGGTGCCCCTTCGAATCAATACATTTGTATCTTTGGGGTAAATACCTAGTAGTGCAATTGTTGGGTCATAGGGTCTTTTAAACGTTTCAAAAATCTTTTTGAAGTTGCTTTTTGTTATTATTATTGACTACCTTCACCCATTTTAATAAAAAGAACTTATTAAGTCTCTGGCCACCAGCTCAAACATTTCTCTAAGAAGCATAAAATCTTTCCAGCAATTCTGCCTGTGTCCTTCCACAGCACTTTGCAGGTGTTTTAGTCAGCCTTACCTTCTATTAAACAGACTAGTTTGGCACATTTGATCTAGGGATCAAGAATTAAGTTCTTTAAGTTCTTTCATCTTGAATCTCTACAAGGTCTTAGAGGAGTCTCGAAAATAATTTAGTTGTCCCCAAACTAATCAACTGATAAATTATCCTCTAAAATTTCTCCTGGAGAGATACAGTGACTATGTAAGAAGGGATATCTTCCCGTGCCTTCAGAATTAAAAGGTAAGACTGAATATTTTGATGTTTACATTTAAAATAAGCCCCCACAATCTTTATTAAATGTTTTCCTGAGCCACCTTGGCTTTTCCAACTTCCCAAGTGGCATAACCAATAATCTGGGTTTTTAATTTTATTTTTCTAGGTCAGGAGCCGAGGTGCCTGGTGGTTGCCACTAGAAAACTGCCCCTACCCCCAGATACTTCCCAAGGGTCCTGAGCAAAGATGGGGCCTGACTGCAAGAAAAAACATATTCTCAATCAAGAAAAAGTCCATTTTCATTTTATTTCTGCAGGAGTTAAGGAAAAGAGGCCTAGAATTCTGGGGAGGTCTTACCAAACCTGCCAAGAGGTGTCAGATACAGATGAGGGCCCTGAGGAAAGCCAATGCTGTCAATTACCAGGTGGGACAAGGGAAGATTAAACAAAGGGAAGAGTTCGAGAAATAGACTCAAAGTCAAAAGTAGGGTAATGCTTGCATTTCTTAAGCGATTGTTAATTATTTTCCCACTGTTATTAAAAAAAACCTAAAAATGTCTGTTAGAACTTGAGCACGATATATCAAAATGAACTGAGAAGGTCCCAGACAATGGAAAAATCTTGATATTTAGCTCAATCGTGCAGCCTTATTGTGGTAAAATATATAATGGCCAGTAGATTTTAAGAACTATTGAATATGACTTGCAGACCCCTATTATAATCTTTGTAGATTCCTAAAAGCTCACAATCTAAGATCTGGGGGAATTATTAGAGCAGGTCAATCCCAATTCTTTCAGCTTTATTTCTGGAACATGAGGAATTTAATATTTCCCTTAGCTTTACTTTGTCATCCTATTGCTCTACTCGCAGAAAAGAAGGTCTTCATTTTAAACTCCTCTATTCCCTCTGAGGCCACTTGTATGTTGATGACTCTGGTCTGCTAATCCACCTTATTCCTTCAGGAAACCTAATGCCGCCATCTGCAACTATTTGAAGATAAAGAGGTCCAGATCCACGCCTCACAAAGAATTTTTCATCAAGGGAAGCTTAAAATGCACAGTATGACATGAGAATCACATGACACCATGGGAGACTAAGGCCTTCGGAGACTTCTGGAGAAAGCGCTCAGTGAAGTGAGACCGGAGAGGCTGTTCCTGTCAGCCATGACTTACGAATGTTGCAGAATCGTGTCCCCTTCCCTTCTTGTCGTGAATAATGTGTGCTCAGCTTGGTGGCCTTGTCTCTTTTTATTCTTTTATTTTTATTTATAAAAACAACAAATGGCTTACTACCAAAATATCAAGTAAAAGGCCTAATTATTCTTTTACCATCCCTTTACACCACTCGTTTTACCGCCAGTCCCAATTCAGTACATACCTTTACACATCTTTTTGTCTGCATTCCCTGAAAGATGTATGCATGTGTGTTTTTTATCTACTTTTTTTTTTTTACTTTAAACATAATAGCTCATGGACGTCATTTCATACAAATTATCATGTCAGGGATGAGTGCTCTCCTCACAACCTTATTGTTGAAATGAACTAGAAGTAGAAATATGTTTTTGTCTTTTTTTTTTTTTTTTGTCCTGGAGATNTTTTTTTTTTTTTTTTTTTTTTTTTTTGTCCTGGAGATTTGGCCCTCTGCATAAATCCAGATCATAGGTTTACGGTCCACTGTTCCATAGCTGCAACCAGAGAATAAGTTCAGTATTCATATCTATCTTATCACTCCTTTACCATGTTCTTCAGTGAGAATTTGCCAGCCTTTAAGATAAAGAACAACTCTACAGCACTTGCTGTCAGCAGTTGAGTATTTCAAAGGGCAAGGACAAAGGCTGAAAACCTGAAACCTCTAAATCAGATGAAAAGCCAACTGCTGGTTGATGGTTACCTACAGATCACTTCTGCTTTTCTTTCCCCTCTCTTCCTTTACTCTTTCTGTCTTTCACGTATTCCTTATTTCTTCATGCTTGTGTCTTTCCTTTCTTTCCTCTGTGTTTCCTTCTCTTCTAATCTACATCTTTTCTCCCTTTGCTCACACTCTTCTTTCCTATCCTTTCTTACTCTCCTCTTTAACTGTTCCTTTTATAAAACTATAGCATTTTTAAAAACACATTGATTGTAAAGCTTAATTAAATGTACTGTAGCATAATGACACAATGGGATAATATCTGACCATTAAATTTTACGGTGTGGAAATACATGTTTAACATATAAAAACGTATATAATACACAGTTAAATTTTTAGGAAATCTACAAAACTGTTATTTCTATATAGTAAAATCCCATTTTGGAAAATAATTTAATTTATATGCCTTGGGATGTTATAAAACAGTTAACAGGGTTTATCTTTGGGTGGTAATAAGGTTATATTGCTTTATGTCACTCTTTTTGAGTTTTCTGTATCTTAAATTATTTTCTTGTTTGGTATACATAGCACATCAAAATGTTTTTTAAAGTAGGCTCCACACCCAACATGGAGCCCAAGGAGGGGCTGGAACTCACAACCCTGAGATCCAGACCTGAGCTGAAATCAAAAGTAGGACACTTCACCCACTGAGCCACCTAGGCACCCCTCAAAATGTTTTTGTACAAAGGAATTTCAGACATATTAACTGTCTTTATTGAATGAAATTATTTTGCCTTTTCTAAAATTTTGGTAAGATAAATTATGCAACAAAAGTGCATCATAGGGGCGCCTGGGTGGCACAGCAGTTGAGCTTCTGCCTTCGGCTCAGGGCGCGATCCCAGCGTTATGGGATCGAGCCCCACATCAGGCTCCTCCACTGTGAGCCTGCCTTCCTCTCCCACTCCCCCTGTTTGTGTTCCCTCTCTCGCTGGCTGTCTCTATCTCTGTCAAATAAATAAAAATAAAATCTTTTAAAAAAAAAGTGCATCATAAAAGGAGAAAATTAAGTTAAAATTAGAACTGAACATCAATAAAAATTAAGTGACCTTTCAGCCATTTAGAAGGCTAAGGAGAAAAAGTGAAAGAACTCTTCCGTGTAAAGGCGAATTGGACCTCTGCGTTTAGGAGGCTGCCACCATCAGAAAGAGACCACTGCCTGCTTTCAGGGCTCAGATTGGCCCCACCTGGCCTCAGGGCCGCCAGACTCAGCAGCCTCAGCCCAGATGGGACCTCGGGGCAAAGCCCTACAAATACACTTGTGCTTTCAGTACCTTCCTGAGGACAAAACAAAACAAAATACATTTTAAAATATATATTATTTATATAACATAAATTTTAAAAAGAAAATAAGTTGGTTTTCATTTATTTGTGGCCCTGAATTGAATCCCTACTCCCCAGTCCTCTCCTCTACCCTGAAGTTCTTGCCCCTAAAATCAAAACCCAGCAGATGCAGGGGAACCATGCAAGAGTTAAACATGAAGAGGCTGCCATCTTGTGGCCCCTTAGAAGGCGTTTCCACTGTTCACTTGGTTGTACTGTTACACAACACAGCTGGTTCCTATTAGTCTTGTTTCAGACTGTGGACTATGAATACAAATCCTATTCATGTGTTAGATCAGGATTGGGGTCTTATGCAGTCATTTTTTATGACTTTAAAAAATAAAGGGTCATTTGAGTTAGGGCGTGTGGCCTATTTCCGGCAGTTTTTCCATTAACATTATTCTGAATGACCTACTGTCTTCAGTCATGGGAGGCCTTCAGAAAGTCACAGTGCACCTTACTGTGTGTGTTTGCTGCATTCTAAGGACTTTTCCTGGACAACCAGAGAAAGGACAGCCACACACAAAGAATTGAGAAAATTTTTGTATATTAGCCGAACAGAGAAAATATTATAAAGATGTCTTAGAATTTCTTAGTGTGCAAAAAATTTTATCTGGAGACTCTGCTCAAACACACATGGACACAGACACACAATTCACCTATTCATTTGATTCTCCAGTGTCTGAGGAAAAGGCATGGTGGGCTTCAAATTGCCTTGCAACATTTTGTCAGATGTGAAGATAGCTCTTTTGTCAAATAATCAGCATTGAAATTACTAAAAAGACTTCAAATCTATCCCAATGGCTTCTCAGACATAAGAAACACTATACATACCAGCTATTAACTGATGCCCACGAG
Organism: Ailuropoda melanoleuca; assembly: GCF_002007445.2. Classification (NCBI taxonomy): domain Eukaryota; kingdom Metazoa; phylum Chordata; class Mammalia; order Carnivora; family Ursidae; genus Ailuropoda; species Ailuropoda melanoleuca. The sequence continues at coordinate 58,052,578 of NC_048233.1, read as the reverse complement.
TTGGAGCTTCCGGAAACAAAAAACTTTGAAGGAGTGAGTGACTCCCTCTATGACTGACTCATCCACTTCTCCTTCTAATTTGGTTCTGGGGAATCTGTGTTCTGACCTTCCCATCATACTCACACATCATACTAAGTTCTCCCTCCAAATCTCTCTTGATCCCATGTTTCTAATTCTCCCCTCATGTCTTGCCCCTTCATCCATTTTCTTCTTTTATTTTTATTATTTCCTTCATCAACTTCCCCTTGGTGTATAAATTAACTAAAACTCCCTGATCCCCCAAAATGCAATGAAACAAAACAAGATAATAAACCTAGTTTTTCTCGATCCTGTATTTCTCTTAAGTCAGAGTTCCCAGCCTTCTTTCCCCTCCAAACGTTTCAAAGTTGTAATTTACATTTCTGCCTTTCTGTGACTTTGATGATGGACTCAGACATGAGAACTCAACTGGATACAGATATTGAGAGGTTGCCAATAGTGAGGCAATATTTTATGACATCAAAGTGAAAGAGCCATCCAGGGAATAAACATAGTTTGAGAACAAAAGAAGGTCGAGAGCTACAAATTATGAAATGCCTAAATATAAGGGGTGGCCAAAGGGAGAGGAGGCAGGAAATGATTGATGGGGAGGGGCCAAAGGACAAAAAAACCCAACAGAGTTCAGTGTCACTGGGCATCAACAGCAGTATGGCCATTGTATGAACAATGGCCAAAATAACCAACAGCAATAACGATGCTGACTGCTCTTTATGTTGGCCAACCATTTTATACTAACCCCTTTCTTAGGTATTTACATTCCTTTCATTTAATTCTCACAGAAGCCATTAAGATAGGTATCATGTCTCCTCTGCTGTTGAAGAATCTGAGGCTCAGAAGATTTATATTATTTCTCAGTTTTGCAAAATGAAGTACAAGAGACAGAATGGAATTCAGCCCTCTTTGTAATATTTCACTTACCCCAAATGACACTTTATAAATATATAAATATATATGTGCATGTAAATACATAATATGCTATATAAAATGGGTCATATATTTTTATATGACATATTTTTATATGTCATATTTTTTAAAAAATATTTGAAGCAATCTCCTTTCTTCTGTCTCTGTCTTGACAAGTGCCCAAGCACTCTCAGGATGAAAACATTCTCTCTTCCTGCCTCACTCCTCCTTGATTTGATTGTACTTCTGCAATGTGTTGATTCCCAGGAGCACTACTCTGGTTCTTCATCTTCACTTGTGTTACAAATCTAGTGTCCAAAAGATTACAAATCTCGTAGATAATATCTTAGTTTCCCGATTCAACCGTCTGCCTCCGGAGATCAAATTCTTAAAAATCATTCTCATGATAACTTTGTCTTTTTAATCTTTTTTTTTTTTTTGAGAGAAAGAGTGCTCACACATGCACATGTGCACACACACACACACACACACACCTGTGCAAAACAGGGCAGAGGGAGGGGGAGAGAGAGAATCTTAAGCAGGCTCCATGCCCAGCACAAAGCCCTACGTGGGACTTGATCTCACAAACCAAAGATCATGACCTGAAATCAAGAGTCAGATGCTTGGGGTGCCTGGGTGGCACAGCGGTTAAGCATCTGCCTTCGGCTCAGGGTGTGATCCTGGCGTTCTGGGATCGAGCCCCACATCAGGGCTCCTCCGCTATGAGCCTGCTTCTTCCTCTCCCACTCCCCCTGCTTGTGTTCCCTCTCTCACTGACTGTCTCTATCCCTGTCAAATAAATAAATAAAATCTTTAAAAAAAAAAAAAAGAGTCAGATGCTTAACTGATTGAGCCACCCAGGTGCCCCTTTAATCTTTCATTTTGGAAAAAAAAAAAGTATATTAGTTTTCTATTGCTGCTGTAGTAAATTCACACACTTACTGGCTTAGACAATACAAGTTTATTATCTTACAGTCCTGGAAATCAGAAGTCTGAAATGGCTCTCACTTAGGTAAAATCAACATGTCAGCAGGGCCATATTTCTCTGGAGGCTTTAGGGAGAATCTGCCTTTTCCAGCTTCTAAAGGCCATCTGAATTCCTTGGCCAGTGGGCCCTTCTTTCATCTTCAAAGCCAGCAAATTCAAGCCCAGTCCTTCTCACGCTGCTATTTATCTGTTTCTCCCTCTTCTACTTTACCCATCCACTTATCAGAACCCTTGTGATTAGAGAAGGCCCACTGAGATAATCCAGGATAATCTCCCCATCTCAAATTCAGCTGATTGATAACTAATTCCATTGGCAATATTAATGGCTCTTTGCCATGTAACATAACATGTTTATAAATTCTGGGGATTAGAATGTGGACATTTTTAGGGGTCACTGTTCTGCCTACCACATGGAGTTGGAGAAGATTCACTAGAATTGTACCATGAAATTTCATATTCCCTTCACCACCATGACTTTTCTCTCCATATATCTGCATATTATATTGTTGATATAAATATATGTATATTATATGTGTAGATAGACATATGTATATTAAATCCACACACTGGTATGTGTTATATATATATAATATATTATATATATATATATAATATATATATATATAACTTAGGAAATGTTTGAAAGTAAGTGGCAGATATTTTGACCCTTTATATTTCAGAACCTAGCTCTTAAGAACAAGGACATTTGCTTATACACTACGGTGAAATTAGTAAAATGCATAATAAATTAACAATAATGCTTTACTATTATCTAATATTCACATTTTGCTAGTTGTTCTAAAAAGGTCCTCCACAGGAAAAAAAAATTGCAACCTTTCCAACCCATAATCATTCATTGCTGACATTTTTGAAGAGTCTGTACAGGACACTTACTTTACAGAATGTACTTCAATCTTGTTTTTTCAAAAATTTTTCCTCACAGTTAGACTCCAGTGATACATTTTGGCTCAATACTACATAAGCGATGTTCTGTCATCTCAGTGCACTACACAGGGAGGCACATCCTGTCAGATCGTTCTGTTATGGGTGATGTTAATTTTGATGACTTGAATCATGGTGTTTGCCAGTTTTCTTTACTACGCAGTTGCCATTTTCCCCTTCATAAGTGATTAATAGTCTGTGGGACATAGTTTGAGACTATAGATATGCTAATCCCCATCCCAACAAACATTTACCCAAAATTTTTAGCATCTGCTACTGATCCTTGCCTGAATCAATTATTAGTAAAAATGGCTACAAATGGGGATTTGTTGAAAACTTTATCTTTCTTTCTATGCTTATGAATTGGCATTTTATTATAAAAATTATACCAATCTTCCAAATCTTTCATAGCCTACAGAACAAACTCCTAACCAAAGTCATGAAAACAATGTGGGACTACAGGGCCCTAAGGATGTAATTTTCCACTTAATGCAAGTCATCACCTAAAGAGACTCTAGCTGACTTGTCAGTTGTTCTGTTTACGCTAATTGCACCTTGGCCTAAGTGATGGGAAGAAGGGTCTTTAAAGAGGAAAGGATTAGTGTGACCTCTTACTAAGCTGGCCATCTTGCTCATGGTACCAGGAGTGAGGCCAATAGCTGTGCTAACAATGGGAAAGGGAAAACGGTAGCGCACATGCCATATACCTGACTTCCTTGGAAATTAGGCATTTAGGGCATATGAGTCTTGGAAAGCTCAGACTAACTTTTCAAACTCCTAAGAAGGAATATGAATTTCTTGTACATAAAAAGAAAACTCAAATTCATTTTTTTGATAGTTCTTTACAGAGATATTTCCCCATGATCACATTCAATCACAGTTTGTAGTAACCAAACACAGGCCACAGACATTTTCATCTATACTGTGTTGGAGACTCTAATTGCATTGCAAATTTAGTTCAGTATTATCATCATGAAATGCTTGGTTGGACAAATCAGGCCATTAAAGAGTCCCTGAGGTCTTCTATTTCACAGATTCTCAAGTATATAGCTCTGGCTCAGTACTGGATTATGGTGTGATCACGGCTTAATAAATTTCTTACTAATTTTATACTAACTCTCAATGAGCTTAGTGACATGACCAAAGAAAGTGATACAATAGTATGCTTGCCATCAAGGAACACATAATTCAGTTGGAGAAAGTATATATCTATATCTATATCTATCTATATACAATTACACATTTGATGGGGAACAACCTTCAAGATCTAGGACCTTTGTGAAGGAACCACAGCTTGAGTCTTAAAAAAATGGGTTGGATTTGAGTTGGAGGAGAGGAGCAGGGGGAGTATTCCAGTAATGGAAACTGCACGAACATGTGGGAAGCAGGAATGAAGGTGACGCTGCTGTGGAAAAATGAGAACAATGAAGAGGAATGTTCCTGTTGGACAGCAGAGAGGAATGGTTTGTAGGAGTGAGTGGGGAGCTTGTGAGAACTGTTGGAGTCTAAGCAAAGACATTTCACCTTCATATGACAGATTGTGGTTCTTGAGAAAGATAAAAATAGTATGTTAAGAAAATTATATCGTGTGGATTTACAGGATGGGTTAGAATGGACAAAGACATGAGGTAAGGACATTGCTTAACAGGCATTGTGAAATGCTTGGTAAACTCGAATGCACGATGCAAAAGCTTACAAATGTGAACGAGACCCAGAAACAGAATAAACTCCTCTGGAATGTAGCAGGCAGAGTGAGTTTAAGAGATTTGAGAGGAAGACTCAAAGTAGGTTAGAGGGACCTCTCGAACTAACTAACAGCTAAACTCCATGTCCAGTCTAGTCCTGGTTGCTAGCAGACAGTGAGTATGCACAGTAACTTGGCATGTCTACCCCCCCAAAAGTGAAATAAGTATATGAAATAATTATTCAGTTAATTCACAATTTAAAGACCTTCATATTGACTACCTATTTATTATTTCAGAAAGCTTAGCAATGACTTGCAGAGCACAAGAGAAAATAATAAATTAGCCTGGGTTAAGAGTAAGCAAAAAAAAAAAAAAAGTACAGAAAAAAAATCATAAAAGACTGGATACAAGATGGAACCATAAATAAGGTTAATCATTCAAACTATAATGAGTCATGCATTTAATATGGATTTGAGCCAGCAATTTAGCTTTAAATTTTCTGGCAGCTAATGTCAAAAGGGAAGAACTTGGCAATTAAACAAACCAGTGTCATCAGATAAAACCATATGGATTGCTAGATAGAATTCTAAGTTATCTTCGTTCTAAAGTTAGCAAGATAACCTCCCATTATATGTATTTCAGGTAAAAACTATTTTTCTGTGCCACAGGACTTTCTCTCTCTCTCTCTCTTTTTCTCTACACTCTTCCTACCTCCCGACATACACTCTACGCATAGAAAAACAGAGAAAAGTACTAGAACAAATAGTAATTAAAGAAGAGCTAATGTCTAACTTTGGCCATATTGGTGAGTTTTGATGGATAATTCAACACTTCTTTTCACCAAAACAACAACAACCAAATCACAGAAAATATTCCCTTGAGATACAAATACATAATTGATTGTTGTAATCTTATGTCTTGTGCTGGACTTGATAAAATTAAGGATATATAAGTAAACAGGGTGGGTAGGAAAAAGAAAATGGGATTTTTTTTCTAAGATTTTTTTCTATGATCTGAAAATTGATCATAAGCCGGTATTTGACCCTGATCGTAATAGGGCTCCACCATGAAGTTTGACTGAATCTCTTCCAAGAAGTTATCTCAATTTGGCAGGCAGATAATGTTGCATACCTAAAGAAAGATTAGAAAAATCACGCAAGTCAAATGTGAAGGAGATCAAGTACCAGTTGAAATAACATTTAGAAATAAGAACGCAGCGTTATTTGTAGTAAAATACCATGGGCTGCTTAATTAGGTACTGTGGTTTTAGAAAAGTGAAGCATTTATGTGCAAACCCATGCCAAGTGAGTTCCCCAATGAGAAAGAGCTCATTAAGTATACTCTCCTTGTGCTATATTTCTGTCATAATGATAATCAAGGACTTCACAACAGGCCTTGGTGGATTCTTGGTTTTATAGGCAAAGCCACTACAAAGTCTTAGGATGTTTTCATTTTTGCTACATCCTAGCCACTGGTCCCAGAAGACTCTCTCTGTCTCTCCAGTCAAAAAAAGTGAAATTACAGCTTATACAGTAGAAAGAACGTTGGGTGACTCCTCGGGACATCCAAGTGGAGATGTGCAATAAATAGTTGTACATTTTGGTCTAAAGCTCAGGAGTCACATGAAGATAAAAAGGTGAACGAATATAAATTATTATAACAACAACAATAGTTGCTATGAAAAGAGTACTAATTACATGCCAGTTATAATGATAAAAGTTTTAATATGTTGTTTTACTTAATTCTGTCAGTATCTTCTTATTTAACCTGGGGAGACTCAGAGAAGCTAAATAATTATACATAAAGAAATGGATTTCATTACTTAGAGGGAAATTAAATAGAGTCAGTTGAAAAACTCATAATTGCAGGTAACAGGAAGCTAAGCTCCAGCTCTGTAATTATTGATTCACATAATTGAAACGTCCAAAAGTAGAGCATATCCAGTTGAAATTTAGCGTAAAACTCAGCAGTGTCTCATAAGAACCAGCTTCCATCAGTTCCTGCTGTGCCTTCCACAGATTTGCTCTGATTGACTAGTTTATCATATGCTTACTCTTACTGTGACTAGTTTAAATCATATGCATAATATTTGGGAAGAACAAGACATACTGACTCACTTACACCTGACTTCACATGCATCCTTGTGACAGTAGCCAGAAAAGAGAATGAGATTATGCTTACTGATGAAGGCCTAGAAAGACCTATTCTTGCTTCCTTGATATGGGCACCAATTCAACCTTTAGAACTGGGAGAATTTGAGCTCTTTGGGGAAGAGAAGGGGACTGTTGGGGAGACAAATAGCAATATTCACTAAGCAGAATAACCAAGAAAGAGGATCAAAGATGGAATTCTGGGAAGGCATCATCCTTAAGGGACAGGCTAAAGAAACCATGTCATTAAAATGAGAATGAGAAAGAAGGTTAAAAGCAAGAGGAAAGCTAGGGAAAAGTAATGTCTCAGACACCAAAGAAAGAATGAGTTTCATGAGTGCATTTGTGGCTAATTATGTAAAATTCCCTCAGAAAAGTCAATTTGATTTAGTTCTTCGGAAGTGAGTAAGTCGTTACTAAACTTTTCCAAAGCTATTTTAGATGAGCGGAAATAAAGATTTACTTTAATATGACCATAACATTTCACTTGCTATTTTACAATTTTCTCTTGAAACATTCTAAATTCCTTTTTTTCCTTTAAAGGAGGAAATATGGAGAGTCTGATCCCAGGCATATTGGTATGGTCTTCATTGTGGAGGGTCCTCTGGCTTTCTGTGCTGCCGAGGAGGTTTCTGTGATGCCTTTGGACTCTCTGACCCCACCCTCA
>NC_048233.1:58023303-58043973 GCF_002007445.2 Ailuropoda melanoleuca | reverse complement strand
TGTATGTGTTATATATATATAATACATATATATATATATATATATATATATATATATAAAACTTAGGAAATGTTTGAAAGTAAGTGGCAGATATTTTGACCCTTTATATTTCAGAACCTAGCTCTTAAAAACAAGGACATTTGCTTATACACTACGGTGAAATTAGTAAAATGCATAATAAATTAACAATAATGCTTTACTATTATCTAATATTCACATTTTGCTAGTTGTTCTAAAAAGGTCCTCCACAGGAAAAAAAAATTGCAACCTTTCCAACCCATAATCATTCATTGCTGACATTTTTGAAGAGTCTGTACAGGACACTTACTTTACAGAATGTACTTCAATCTTGTTTTTTCAAAAATTTTTCCTCACAGTTAGACTCCAGTGATACATTTTGGCTCAATACTACATAAGCGATGTTCTGTCATCTCAGTGCACTACACAGGGAGGCACATCCTGTCAGATCGTTCTGTTATGGGTGATGTTAATTTTGATGACTTGAATCATGGTGTTTGCCAGTTTTCTTTACTACGCAGTTGCCATTTTCCCCTTCATAAGTGATTAATAGTCTGTGGGACATAGTTTGAGACTATAGATATGCTAATCCCCATCCCAACAAACATTTACCCAAAATTTTTAGCATCTGCTACTGATCCTTACCTGAATCAATTATTAGTAAAAATGGCTACAAATGGGGATTTGTTGAAAACTTTATCTTTCTTTCTATGCTTATGAATTGGCATTTTATTATAAAAATTATACCAATCTTCCAAATCTTTCATAGCCTACAGAACAAACTCCTAACCAAAGTCATGAAAACAATGTGGGACTGCAGGGCCCTAAGGATGTAATTTTCCACTTAATGCAAGTCATCACCTAAAGAGACTCTAGCTGACTTGTCAGTTGTTCTGTTTACGCTAATTGCACCTTGGCCTAAGTGATGGGAAGAAGGGTCTTTAAAGAGGAAAGGATTAGTGTGACCTCTTACTAAGCTGGCCATCTTGCTCATGGTACCAGGAGTGAGGCCAATAGCTGTGCTAACAATGGGAAAGGGAAAACGGTAGCGCACATGCCATATACCTGACTTCCTTGGAAATTAGGCATTTAGGGCATATGAGTCTTGGAAAGCTCAGACTAACTTTTCAAACTCCTAAGAAGGAATATGAATTTCTTGTACATAAAAAGAAAACTCAAATTCATTTTTTTGATAGTTCTTTACAGAGATATTTCCCCATGATCACATTCAATCACAGTTTGTAGTAACCAAACACAGGCCACAGACATTTTCATCTATACTGTGTTGGAGACTCTAATTGCATTGCAAATTTAGTTCAGTATTATCATCATGAAATGCTTGGTTGGACAAATCAGGCCATTAAAGAGTCCCTGAGGTCTTCTATTTCACAGATTCTCAAGTATATAGCTCTGGCTCAGTACTGGATTATGGTGTGATCACGGCTTAATAAATTTCTTACTAATTTTATACTAACTCTCAATGAGCTTAGTGACATGACCAAAGAAAGTGATACAATAGTATGCTTGCCATCAAGGAACACATAATTCAGTTGGAGAAAGTATATATCTATATCTATATCTATCTATATACAATTACACATTTGATGGGGAACAACCTTCAAGATCTAGGACCTTTGTGAAGGAACCACAGCTTGAGTCTTAAAAAAATGGGTTGGATTTGAGTTGGAGGAGAGGAGCAGGGGGAGTATTCCAGTAATGGAAACTGCACGAACATGTGGGAAGCAGGAATGAAGGTGACGCTGCTGTGGAAAAATGAGAACAATGAAGAGGAATGTTCCTGTTGGACAGCAGAGAGGAATGGTTTGTAGGAGTGAGATGGGGAGCTTGTGAGAACTGTTGGAGTCTAAGCAAAGACATTTCACCTTCATATGACAGATTGTGGTTCTTGAGAAAGATAAAAATAGTATGTTAAGAAAATTATATCGTGTGGATTTACAGGATGGGTTAGAATGGACAAAGACATGAGGTAAGGACATTGCTTAACAGGCATTGTGAAATGCTTGGTAAACTCGAATGCACGATGCAAAAGCTTACAAATGTGAACGAGACCCAGAAACAGAATAAACTCCTCTGGAATGTAGCAGGCAGAGTGAGTTTAAGAGATTTGAGAGGAAGACTCAAAGTAGGTTAGAGGGACCTCTCGAACTAACTAACAGCTAAACTCCATGTCCAGTCTAGTCCTGGTTGCTAGCAGACAGTGAGTATGCACAGTAACTTGGCATGTCTACCCCCCCAAAAGTGAAATAAGTATATGAAATAATTATTCAGTTAATTCACAATTTAAAGACCTTCATATTGACTACCTATTTATTATTTCAGAAAGCTTAGCAATGACTTGCAGAGCACAAGAGAAAATAATAAATTAGCCTGGGTTAAGAGTAAGCAAAAAAAAAAAAAAAGTACAAAAAAAAAATCATAAAAGACTGGATACAAGATGGAACCATAAATAAGGTTAATCATTCAAACTATAATGAGTCATGCATTTAATATGGATTTGAGCCAGCAATTTAGCTTTAAATTTTCTGGCAGCTAATGTCAAAAGGGAAGAACTTGGCAATTAAACAAACCAGTGTCATCAGATAAAACCATATGGATTGCTAGATAGAATTCTAAGTTATCTTCGTTCTAAAGTTAGCAAGATAACCTCCCATTATATGTATTTCAGGTAAAAACTATTTTTCTGTGCCACAGGACTTTCTCTCTCTCTCTCTCTTTTTCTCTACACTCTTCCTACCTCCCGACATACACTCTACGCACAGATAAACAGAGAAAAGTACTAGAACTAATAGTAATTAAAGAAGAGCTAATGTCTAACTTTGGCCATATTGGTGAGTTTTGATGGATAATTCAACACTTCTTTTCACCAAAACAACAACCACCAAATCACAGAAAATATTCCCTTGAGATACAAATACATAATTGATTGTTGTAATCTTATGTCTTGTGCTGGACTTGATAAAATTAAGGATATATAAGTAAACAGGGTGGGTAGGAAAAAGAAAATGGGATTTTTTTTCTAAGATTTTTTTCTATGATCTGAAAATTGATCATAAGCCGGTATTTGACCCTGATCGTAATAGGGCTCCACCATGAAGTTTGACTGAATCTCTTCCAAGAAGTTATCTCAATTTGGCAGGCAGATAATGTTGCATACCTAAAGAAAGATTAGAAAAATCACGCAAGTCAAATGTGAAGGAGATCAAGTACCAGTTGAAATAACATTTAGAAATAAGAACGCAGCGTTATTTGTAGTAAAATACCATGGGCTGCTTAATTAGGTACTGTGGTTTTAGAAAAGTGAAGCATTTATGTGCAAACCCATGCCAAGTGAGTTCCCCAATGAGAAAGAGCTCATTAAGTATACTCTCCTTGTGCTATATTTCTGTCATAATGATAATCAAGGACTTCACAACAGGCCTTGGTGGATTCTTGGTTTTATAGGCAAAGCCACTACAAAGTCTTAGGATGTTTTCATTTTTGCTACATCCTAGCCACTGGTCCCAGAAGACTCTCTCTGTCTCTCCAGTCAAAAAAAGTGAAATTACAGCTTATACAGTAGAAAGAACGTTGGGTGACTCCTCGGGACATCCAAGTGGAGATGTGCAATAAATAGTTGTACATTTTGGTCTAAAGCTCAGGAGTCACATGAAGATAAAAAGGTGAACGAATATAAATTATTATAACAACAACAATAGTTGCTATGAAAAGAGTACTAATTACATGCCAGTTATAATGATAAAAGTTTTAATATGTTGTTTTATTTAATTCTGTCAGTATCTTCTTATTTAACCTGGGGAGACTCAGAGAAGCTAAATAATTATACATGAAGAAATGGATTTCATTACTTAGAGGGAAATTAAATAGAGTCAGTTGAAAAACTCATAATTGCAGGTAACAGGAAGCTAAGCTCCAGCTCTGTAATTATTGATTCACATAATTGAAACGTCCAAAAGTAGAGCATATCCAGTTGAAATTTAGCGTAAAACTCAGCAGTGTCTCATAAGAACCAGCTTCCATCAGTTCCTGCTGTGCCTTCCACAGATTTGCTCTGATTGACTAGTTTATCATATGCTTACTCTTACTGTGACTAGTTAATCATATGCATAATATTTGGGAAGAACAAGACATACTGACTCACTTACACCTGACTTCACATGCATCCTTATGACAGTAGCCAGAAAAGAGAATGAGATTATGCTTACTGATGAAGGCCTAGAAAGACCTATTCTTGCTTCCTTGATATGGGCACCAATTCAACCTTTAGAACTGGGAGAATTTGAGCTCTTTGGGGAAGAGAAGGGGACTGTTGGGGAGACAAATAGCAATATTCACTAAGCAGAATAACCAAGAAAGAGGATCAAAGATGGAATTCTGGGAAGGCATCATCGTTAAGGGACAGGCTAAAGAAACCATGTCATTAAAATGAGAATGAGAAAGAAGGTTAAAAGCAAGAGGAAAGCTAGGGAAAAGTAATGTCTCAGACACCAAAGAAAGAATGAGTTTCATGAGTGCATTTGTGGCTAATTATGTAAAATTCCCTCAGAAAAGTCAATTTGATTTAGTTCTTCGGAAGTGAGTAAGTCGTTACTAAACTTTTCCAAAGCTATTTTAGATGAGCGGAAATAAAGATTTACTTTAATATGACCATAACATTTCACTTGCTATTTTACAATTTTCTCTTGAAACATTCTAAATTCCTTTTTTTCCTTTAAAGGAGGAAATATGGAGAGTCTGATCCCAGGCATATTGGTATGGTCTTCATTGTGGAGGGTCCTCTGGCTTTCTGTACTGCCGAGGAGGTTTCTGTGATGCCTTTGGACTCTCTGACCCCACCCTCAGGGCCTTAGAAGTCACACAAACTACAGCTACACACTTCTTATACACAAAGCATTCCCTCCAAGATTAAAGAGGCAGAATAAACCCATATCATTATCTACTGAATGGGATTACTCACTGCAACTAAAGATAGATCATTGCTTTATAGATAGTGTGGGGAGGTCCAACAGACCTGAGTTTGGATTTGACTTCTGATTTCAGCCATGTGACCTTAACTGAATTACTATATCCTTCTGAAGCTCAGCTTCCTGATGATAAAATGGGGAAATTACTACTCTCTTGATAAGTGTTCATAATATCAAATAAGACAATATACTTACACTAACTAGCGTGGCATGTCATATCTGTTCAATAAATGGCAGTCATAAAGTCGCTTCTGTGTCATCTTTACAGTTGCTATTGCTGTCCGCTATAAGAAGAAGGCAGTATGAACAGTGGTTAAGCACCAAGAATGGAGAGCAAGTTGACCAGGTTTGAACTTCACAATCATTGTTTAAAAATTGAATATCCTTGGCCAACTCTACCTCCGTCTCCTCATCCATAGGCTAATGGTAATAATAGTACTTTCTCGGGGCGCCTGGGTGGCACAGCGGTTAAGCGTCTGCCTTCGGCTCAGGGCGTGATCCCGGCGTTATGGGATCGAGCCCCACATCAGGCTCCTCTGCTATGAGCCTGCTTCTTCCTCTCCCACTCCCCATGCTTGTGTTCCCTCTCTCACTGGCTGTCTCTATCTCTGTCGAATAAATAAATAAAAATTAAAAAAAAAATAGTACTTTCTCGAAGGGGCGTGAGGAAGATTAAGACATGGTAGATACATAATTGTTAGCTTGTCCTTGATGCCCAATAATGAGCAGTACACATTAGTTTAAACTATTATTGTAGGAGGTGATAATGGGAAGATTTATACATGAATTGACTGTCACCAAGTGTTCCACATCCCAGGGCTTGTATTACCTGACCTCACTCCCATTGAGAATGCAGATGAGTTTCTCTTTGTTTATCCTGGGTCACAATCTCACTAGGAACACGGGATGTCGTGGATGGCCCCCACTCACCTTTGTGTCCAACACTTGATATGCATTGTGGTTAGGATAGCAGTAATTGCCTCACAGCGCAGCTGTGGAAAATTAATCATGACATCTTGTAACCCTCCAGATCTAGACATGATTTAATAGGAGCTCCATTGTATACTCCCTGGAATTTCTAATCCAGTCTCAGACGGGAGAGAGTTTTGTACTCTCATGGTCAGTTCTGATGTTGAGCTTTTCACTTTTTCCGAATTTGTTCAGGAACATAAACAGTCTTGCTTTCTCTCTCAGAGTCATATCAGTTCTGTAATGGTTTTCTCAGAAATGCGGTTCCCTCTTTGAATATCAGAAAAGAAGAAAGGAGAGAGAGAAGGATGATAGGAGATTGAGAGAGAGATTAAGAAAACACAGAGCATTTAAGTGTGTAGTAAAAGTCCCTAAAGATTTGGGAGAACAAAGGAGAGTAATATATGGCAATAATTTTAAAATTTTCTAATTAAACATTAGATATTTCTTTTGTTTAATGTCCTCATATGAAGGAACTTTTTTCACACATTATTTCACCTTTCAAAGTATACTAGCCTCAAACCATCTAGCTGATTTCTCTCTTGTCCCTCTTTCTCTTATTTCTTTAGCCTTCTGCAACCTTATTCACCATTCTCCAATGTAATTTATTTCTCTCTTGCTTCTTTGACTTCTACCAGCATATATCCTTAGGTTTGCCCTTTCTCCAATGTGGCTTACTTATCAAAGAGTTTGCTGAGCAAATGTTTCATTTTGTTATCTATTAACAACACTTAGTAAAGTTCTGGCACATAACATTAGTGAATTTAATTCATTTAATAATAATGGAGATAGTAATTATCATTATTATAATTTTGCCAAGGGGAAAGGCACTTGTTATAGGAGGGATATATGGTTGCAAAGCATCATTCCATTGCTTAGCTAGATAGGAACTTTGGACTGGTTATTTAACCTCCTTATTCTCATATTTCTCATCCATAAAATGAGGAATAAAATTAATATCTACCTCAGAGAGTGTTTGTATGGATTACAATAGAAGATATGTAGTTGGCTTAGCACTATGCCTAAAAATATTTAATATTCAATGTTTGTTAACTATTATTGGTCATGAAATACATATTAGTTCAAACCCTGTCAAACCCTGAAACACTCACAATCAGGTGTACTCATGGCTTTCTTTCTCAACCTACTCCTGAATTACTCATACAGGGGTCTGCAAAGGGGAGTTTTTTTCACCAGTGAATTTACAGGGGTACAGGAAAAATATTAAGAAATTATACATATACATATTACATACACATTAACATATATGTACATATGTATGCCTGTGTATTATATATTGTGTATCTAATATCTATATATCTTGTTTCTTCTTAGTCTAATACATATAATATCCAAATATTGTATAAATATCTAAACCTATAAATTTATCTTATATCTTCTCTTGTCTATATTTAAATATATTTTAAAATGGCATAATATATTAATACATGTAAATAATTTATAAGTAGACAAAATATACCTATATTAGAAGTGTGATGGAGGTTTTTTTGTTTGTTTTTGTTTTAGAGATAGAGAGAGCGAGAGAGCATATGAGTGGGTGCAGTAAGAGGGGAAGGGCAGAGTGAGAGGGAAAGAGAGAACCTTAAGCAGGATCCACACCCAGCATAGGGCCCGATGCAGGGCTCCATCATAGAACCCTGAGATCATGACCTGAGCCAAAATCAAGGTTGGACACTTAACAGACTGAGCCACCCAGGTGTCCCAGAAGTATGATGGGGATTTTTATTGATAGGATATGAAATGAAAAGAAAGTTTAGAAATCAATTTACAACTTTCTTGGCACAATAATATTTAATTTGCTACAAGATACTAATTCGCCACCTTCTAGCCAAACTAGTAGGAAGAACGGCAGTTGATATCTGGTACAGAAGAGTCCTAGCATGAGCTATTAGTTAAGCATAACGAGTATCTAAGATGAAACGCTTGCATAATAATAATTACTAAAACATCTAATATATATTAAGTGCTTATCATGCATCAGACATTGGGTGAGCATTTTGCATATGTTAACTACATTTGCCTGCATAAATACCTGTGGCTACTATTAAAATTTGTACTTTACAGATGAGGAAAGAAGTCCTAACGAGGTGAAGTAACTTGCAACAGAGTCACAAAACTAATAAGTAGGAAAGTCAGGGTTTGTACTCACACGTCCAGCCATTCCAGGTGTTATAACAGTAACAGTCTGATTCTAGTAATTCTTTATCACACTTGACCAAATCCAATTTTTAAAATCTATTTACAGATCGAATCTTATTTGAGCCTCCCAGCAAACCTTTGAGTTATAATGAGCCCTTTTTATAGATAACACCATTTCATAGAAGTTAATGTGCTGAAAGCAAGGGCCCACTAGAGCACTGGTCTGCAGTTTCTTTGTGTAATATTCTTTCTAATATATAACCATTGCTCTCAGGGAAAGCCTGAAATCCAAAGAGTTGAAAGATCAGGGATTTGATGGATTTGTCTGATGCTTACACTTTAATTCCAAATGTCAATGTGTGCTTGTCCTATCTTTCGTTTCTGATCAGAAGTTGTTTTTTTTTTTTAAGTTATTTTTTAATGAAGTCTAAATGCTAGGAATTACATGACTTCAAATTACTTGTGAAATGTAAATTGTCTTTCCCCTGTTCATGGCCTTTACCTTTCATCAAGTTATAACATGTTGGCTAAAGAAACAACTAACAATCAGCTGCTTTTTCTAAAGCATAAGCAGGGGATGAGTTTACTACATTTCCTCGCTGACTGATACCCTCACTCATTTCTAAGCTCTGGCAAAATCATAAACCTGTTCTACACCTTTGTTAATAAATAGGCACACTGCAAAAAGAAACAATCGTCTTGTTAATAAATGTGACGGTGGGTACGGACATAGACATTTATCTTGCCATGATTTCACAGTAACGATCTCCTGTTAAGTAGGAAGCACAAAAGGGAAGAATAATTCCTTATATTTTCTGTAATTTCTGAGAGAGATGTGTAAAACATTTTGAAAATTCCCCTGTTCCATGTTTCATGAGCAGCAGAAGTAAAGTGAAGAGAACAATTGTTTGCTTCATTCAAGCCTTAAAACTCCTCCATCCAAAATAGTGATGTGATGAAATGACTTGTTTTTAGCTCGAATGATTAGGAAAATGGCATGAGTACTCCACAGTGGAGATTAGACCACAGTGTGTAAATATTTTTTATAGCATACGCCCTGCCTTTCTAGTTATCCAGAGCAGAAATTGGCAAACTTTTTCTGAAAATGAACAGACAGTAAATATTTTGGGCTCTGTGGGCCATAAGGCTTTGTTGCCCTAATTAACTCTGTCGTTGTAGCAGGAAAGCATCTAGAGCAATAGTGAATAAGTGGGCAGGGCTGTGCAACATTGTATTTACAAAACAGGCAAATCAAATGAGGCTTAAATTTGGCCGGAGGGCCATAGTTACCTCATCCCTGATCTGGAACTGTGGGTTCCAAAAAACCTTCACCACCAATAATTTAGAATATAGAGATTACATATACACATAACATGTCCATATGTATAAGTGTGTATGGTTTCAATAATATCTCTGAAGATGGAAGTCTTATTAAAATCTTTAAAAAATTAATGAACTGAAATCCTAAACTGTTTATCATTTTTAAGTTAATTCTCTCATATAGATTCATGTCAACGTCATGAGGCAGGAGGGGCGGGCATTATTACGCACGTGCTTTCATCTGTAGAAGATAAAACTAAGTCACTAGCTAATTGGTAGAATTTGAACCAGGTCTTCCAAAACCCAACCATGGGTCTTTCTTTTCTGGATGATTTGAAATATATCAATTGTAGCAAATTTTGTCCTCACTCAAATAAATTTATGTCCAGATTTTATAATGTTAACTTTTAGGAAATATGGAGACCAGGTACACCTAAATCAGGAATCCGAGTAGCATATAATAAAATTTTATACTAGTTTATATTTCCTAACAAATGGAGTTCAAAGATTTTGTTTATGGCATCATCAGTATGGACTTTATTCTATCTGTATCTGAAGATCAAACTCCCCTGCTCCCATACCAGGAAAGGACTGGGCTCATACAGCATTAATTCAAAGCTTTCTTTATATTTTGTATTGGTCAATGGGAGGCCCAAAACTGGGTTAGGGAGTAGGAACTAAAAAAGAGCTGAATTACTCTTAAGAAGAAAATAGGAGGATTTTTTTTTTTTTTTAAGAGAGGGAGAGAGAGAATCTTAAGCAGGCTCCGCGTCCAGTGCAGAGCCCAACGCGGGGCTCGACTTCATGACCAAGATCATGAACTGAGCCAAAATCAAGACTCTGGATGCTTAATCACCTGAGCCACCCAGGTGCCCCAGGAGAATTTTTATTTGATTAGTTGGCTGATCAATTTGGCTCCAGCAGAGAAAAAGAGGGAGGAGAGGGGAGGGGAAGGGAGAGGAGTGGGGAGGAAGAGAGGGGATGAACAAACAAAGTATAAAATGGCAACAAAAAAATCCAAAACAACCACTTTAAGAACAGGGATGGCTAGTATTTAGTTTCAAGCTGTTTTCATTGCAGTGATGTAAATAGTCCCCCCACCTCTATCTTCCAAAGCTTTAGTAAAGTTGGCTCCATATTGCAGGCTCCAGTGCAAATTTACATGTATGTAAATCAAGGAAAGAAGGCAGTTTTCCTCCCTGGGGTGGTGCTGTCTGTGGACAGGAAAGAAAAACCCACACTTGGATTAAATGTCTATTCTCTGAGAACAAATCCCTGGGCTTTCCAAGCTGGAAGGGGCCCTCAATAATCAACTTGCCGCCAGTGGTAAGCAGCAGTGCTGTTCCGGAGGCCACCCTGAGTGAGGTTCTATTGTAGCTACGGTCCATTTTTGTCTTCCACTCATAAACCAACTTGACCCATCTTTAAACCAAGCTTGATCCTGCTTATGCTCAATTCTGAATTAAAAATTTCTACCATATACTGGATTTCTGCTGGAACTACTGGATGGTTTTAAGATTTGGTCAGTCCAACAGGAGCCAGTTCATGATAGGAAAATCTGTTGATGATTTTCTTTGCTGTGCAAAAGTTTTTTATTTCAATATAGTCACGTTATTTTTGGTTTTGTTTCTCTTGCCTTGGGAGACACGTTTGAAACAATGTTGCTACTGCTGATGTTAGAAAAATTACTACCTATATTCTCTTCTAGGAGTTTTATGGTTTCAGGCCTCACATTGAGGTCTTATCCATTTTGGGTTTATTTTTGTGTGGGGTGCAAGAAAGTGGTCCAGTGCCATTCTTGTACCTGTAGCTGTTCAGTTTTGCCAGCACCATTTATCGAAAAGACTGTGTTTTCCTCATTGTATATTCTTGCCTCTTTTCTCATAGATTAACTGACCATCAAAGCATGGGTTTATTTCTGGGCTCTCTATTCTGTTCTGTTGATCTGTAGGTCTATTTTTGCACCAATACCATACTCTTTCAATTACTACAGCTTTTTAATACATCTTGAAATCTGAGACTGTGATACCTCCAGCTTTGTTCTTCTTTCTCAAGATTGCTTTGGCTCTTCAGGATCTTTTGTGGTTCCGTACATATTTTAGTATTATTATTCCTAGTTCTGTGAAAAATGTTGTTGGTGTTTTGATAGGAATTGCATTGGATCTGTAGATTGCTTTGGGTAGTGTGGACATTTTAACAAAAATATGGTCACTTGGACTGTGAAGCCAAACTTTTGTCTCTACCAGAGTCCAGGCCCGGCAATCTATTCACTGATTTTCCTACTGGGGTCTGACGTAAACTCATCAGTGCATCTTTTTCCACAACAACAACTCCAATGCCACAGGTTCTGCCAGATCATGGGGTCCAAATGGCTGGTCAACTTGCACTGCAGCTTGATCTGCTGCAGAACCCTTTCTTTCTCCGGGTCCCAATCAAAGATGACATCCTTTTATGGCGCCCACTATGGAGTCCAGAGCAATATTCCTGGGTGTAAAACGAGTTATCTCCAGAAAAAGAGAGACTTTCAGAAATTAGATTTCTTTGTGAAAGAGGATGCATGATGCATAATTTGTCTTTTACTTTAAGGAAATATCTTGATACACCCCTGATATGCGGTCTCCTAAAATGTTTCACTAAAACATTGAAGTGGCAGATCTCTCAATATTCATAAGACTTATCTACTCGCCTCTGCAGTGCTTATGTCTTCACAATTTTTGCATGTGAGTCACCTAGCTTATTCTGCTAGGTTAGTTAGGTCTATATCTGCTAGTTAGTCAGTAGCTTATTCTGACCAAACAGCATGATACCAATGATACACTTGAGCAGTATGATACCCTGCAGGTCTAGCGAGCTCAGATTTCCTTACTATATTATGATGGAAGAAAGGAAAGGAAACTTAATCCTGGGCTAAAACTGTTCAGTATATTGTCATTTACTTATTGTGAAAGTCCACTGTTACTGATCTTCAATCCTGTTCCAACAGAAAGTAACAGTTACCAAATTAATGGTCACATACCATGTACTGAAAACCATACTACATCAGTCTATGGTAGAAAAAAAAATCTTGTTTGACATGTGTTTGTGGCTACTCCTTAGTTGAGTGTGCCATAGTCTACACCAGTGTAGGGATCCACCTGGATTTTATAGGAGTTCAGACCAGCAGATGGAACAGAACTCTGAGAAGGACTCTCACTCCTGTTTTTTTTATATCTTATAATGCTTTAATATCTCTACTATCTCCTCTGGGATGCAATGTTGTGTTTGATTTGCTATCTTGGCCAAGCGTGGGAGGCAGTTTCAAAGGTTTTCCACTTGATTTCTCCACTGTACTAGTAATCACCCCATAGGCCAAAGACCCAGTGTGGGGGTTACTCCAATTGCCAAGGATATCAATCACTAATATGCATTCATGGGTTGAGGACACAGCCATCAGGTGAGTTCATGAACATGGTGAACTTTGTAATTCAGACTTTGGGGAACATGCTGATACCTCAGCTCTCCATGTACCACTCTCTTTAGGTACACTCTGTTCTACTTACTATCTCCGCAACTATCATTGGTTTAAGACCCCCTGAGTGCCATCCTGACCTTGCCATTTGTTGTAACAATTATAACATCTTAGTTTCTAGCAATTAAGTCTGTCTCCTCGTTTCTGTTGTTTTAAAGCCCCATCATCCCCATTGCTATTAGTGAGCCAAGTTCAGTTCCAGACCATGGCAATAGAGCAAATATTTCAATAAAGCAAGTCAAATGAATTTTTTTGGTTTTCTCTGTGCATATAAAAGTTATATTTATACAAAACTTCAGTCTATTAAGTGTGCAATGGCATTATGTCTAAAAAGTCAGTGCACATACCCTAATTAAAATGCTTTATTGCTTAAAAATGCTAACCATCATCTGAGCTATCAGCAAGTCCTAATTTTTTTGCTGGAGGAGGGTCTTGCCTCAACATTGATGGCTACTGACTCATCAGTGTGGTTTTTGAAGTTTGAGGTGGTGATGGACATTTAAAAAAATAAGACAATGAAGTTTGCCACATTGATTGACTCAACTAAACAATTTCTCTGGAGCATTAGATGCTGTTTGATAGACTTGGAACCACACTAGGATTCTTTCAAAATTGGAGTCAATCTTCTCAAACCCTGCTGCTGCTTTATGGACTAAGTTTATGTAATAGTCTAAATCTTGTTGTCATTTCAACAATCTTCACAGTGTCTTCACCAGGAATCAATTCAATCTCAAGAAACCGCTTTCTTTACTCATTCAGTAGAAGCAACTCTTCATCCATTCAAATTTGATCATAGGACCCAGCAATTCAGTCACCTCTTCAGACTCCACATCTAATTCTAGTTCTCTTGGTATTTCCACCATATTCTCAGTTACCTCCTCTAGTGAAGTCTTGAAACCCTCAAAGTCCTCCATGAGGGTTGGAACCAACCTCTTCCAGACTCCCGCCAATGTAGATATTTTCACCTCTTCTCATGAATCATAAATATTCATAATGGCATCCAGAATGGTGAAGCCTTTCCAGGAGGTTTTCAATTTACTTCGCCCAGATCCATCAGAGGAATCACTCTCTATGGCAGCTCTAGCCGTATGAAATGTATTCCTTAAATAACAAGACTCAAAATTTGGAATTACTGCTTGATCTGCGGGCTACAGAATGGATGTTGTGTTAGCAGGCAAGAAAACATAATCTTGCTGTATGTCTCCATCAGAGCTCTCGGGTGACCAGGTGCATTGTCAATGAACAGTACGATTTGGAATGGAATCTTTTTTTTCTGAGCAGTATGTCTCAATAGCGAACTTAAAATATTCAGTAAACCATATCATAAACAGATGTGTTGTCCTCTGGGCTTTGTTGTTCCATTTATAGAGCACAGGCAGAAGAGATTTGGCATAATTCTAAAAAGCCCTAGGATTTTTGGAATGGTAAATGACCATTGGCTTCAACGTAGAATCACCAGCTCCTAATAAGAGAATCAGCCTGTCCTTTGAAGCTTTGAAGTGAGGCACTGAGTTCTCTCTAGCTATGAAAGTCGTAGCTGGCATCTCCTTCCAATGTGAGGCTGTTCTGTTTGCACTGAGAAGCTGGTGCTTAGCAGAGGCACTCTCCCGAGTACGTTGGCTCGGTCTCCTGGGTGACGCTGCAACTTCTACACCAGCACCTGTCGCCTCATCTACGTCTAGAACTTTCATGCCATGGAGATGGCTTTTCTTTAAACCTCATGAACCAACCTCTGCTGGCTTCGGATTTTTCTTCCGCAGCTTCCTCTCTCCGCCTTAGTAGAACTAAAGGGAGTTAGGGCCTTGTTCTCGGTTAGGCTTTGGCTTAAGGGACTGTTGTGGCTGGTTTGATCTACCTAGACCACTAAAACTTTCTCCATGTCAGCAATAAGGCTGTTTTGCTTTCTTATCATTCATGCATTCACTGAAGTAGGACTTTTAATTTCCTTTAAGAATTTATCTTTTGCATTCACATCTTGGCTAACTGGTGCAAGAGGCCTAGCTTTCAGCTTATCTTGGCTTTTGACATGCCTTCCTCGCTGAGCTTAATCATTTCTACCTTTTGATTGAAAGTGTGGCTTTCCCTTTCACTCGAACACTTGGAGGCCATTGTGGGGTTATTAAATGGCCTCGTTTCAATATTGTGTCTCAGGCAATAGGAAGGTCTGAGGAGAGTGAGAAAGCTGGAGGAATGGCCAGTGAGTAGAGCAGTCAGAACATACACATTGATTAAGCTTGCCTTATATGGGTGATTCGTGGTGCCCCCAAACAATTACAATAGCAACATCAAAGATCACTCATCACATATAATATAAATATAATAATAATGAAAAAGTTTTAAATACTGCAAGAAACACCTAAATAAGACACAGAGACATGAAGTGAGCAAATGCTGTTGGAAAAATGGTGTCTATGGACACATTTGATGCAAAGTTGCCAAAAACCTTTAATTTGTAAAAAAATATAATATCTATGAAGCACAATAAAGCAAAGTGCTAAATGAGGTATGCCCGTATTTGGGTTCATCATGTAGTGTATAGGCCTCTGACTGGCACACAGTAAATAGGTGGTCCATAAAGGTGCATTTCATTTCTTCTCTTGTCCATTCTGTAGGTTCTTTCCCATGGGATGGACTTGGAAACAAGCTTACATAATATGCTCTTTCAATGAGCCTATAATTTCTGGGAATGATGGAATGTGAAATCAATTTATAGAAAGGTTTCTTTTTTTTTTTTTTAAAGATTTTATTTATTTATTTAACACAGAGAGAGAGACAGCCAGAGAGAGAGGGAACACAAGCAGGGAGAGGGGGAGAGGAAGAAACAGGCTTCCAGCGGAGGAGCCTGATGTGGGGCTCGATCCCAGAATGCCGGGATCACGCCTTGAGCCGAAGGAAGATGCTTAACGACTGAGCCACCCAAAATTATTAAAAATAATTATGAGCCATCCTAAAAATTGTTGAAAATGTCATTTTTATTCTGAGAAGAAGTACTGATTGTTGCTTCACACTCAGTGACTATTCCCTGTTATAGAACTTTACAATTCATGAATTCACAGAACTTCAGCAATTTATGTTTATGCTCGTGGAACTGTGAACTTTGGTATAGATAGGCAACAGCATCTTATTACTAGATAAAACAATGATTAACAAAAACCAAAGTCCAAAAATAAATCTTTACTTGAAGGAAAAATAGCCCCCTATTCTCTTAGTAAAAAATTGCTAAGTAAAATTTTAAAAAACTTTAATGAAGTTAAGGCTTTCTTATGAGTTTTTTGTAAGTTGTTGTGTTATAACTTTGTATCCTCAGTAGTAAGACCATTTATTGAGTTATCATTTATTGAAACTCACCTGTATGCCTAGTACTAATTATCTTATCCATATGACCATAATATTATTCCTAGTATTAATTATCTTAACTACCTTATAAGCATTGTCTAATTTAATCCTCACAATTACCCTTCAAAGTGTTGTTCCTCTTTTACAGCTAAGGACGCCAAATCTCAGTTTTTACAGCTTTCTTCAAACTTGTAGTGTGCAGCAGAGCTGGGAAAAGAATCCAGATTTGACAAAAGCCATGATCTGTCTACCATGATACTTAGTCTTCATAAACGTAAATATTTACTTCTGCCTTACAAGGTCATACTAGTTGATTTTTAAAAGCCCCCTCCTTCCTTTTTATTTATTTTTTCTTGATTTCATGTCAGATTTGCAAGTTCAGGGGTTACTCAAGACCAGAACCCTTTAATCAAGTGCAAGACCTCTCTTTCTTAGGGAAAGAGAATACAATAAATGGAAAGACAACTATGCTTCCTAAAAATTGAATTTTCCTGTTGAGTAGGAACAGAGTCATCTTGAAGCTCCTAAATTTAATACATAGACAAAATCACACACAAATGTTTCTATTATTAGGTATCCTGAGATGTACTTGCTCTTCTGTATTTCCCCCTTTGACAATGAGGTTGACTTTAATTGCCCTGGCAATTGGGGCATTTTCACTCTTTGGTGACTAAAAATGAACACATTAAGAAGTCAAGCTTAACAGACCATCAAAGCATATCAGCTGCAGTGTGTAGGTTTTCCTCCACCTGGGTGGGAATGCTGTGTGGGAGGGTGCTTTTTTTTACAAGATGTTGGAGGATGGGCCCTTTCTTGATCTCAAGCATTTCTCCAGTGGAGACACTGCCAGAGAGTGGGTGCTGGAAACAAGAACATTGTGGGATCTTCTGTGATCAGAAACAATGTACCAACGACTGGCCTAAAAGTTGGCCTGAGGCAGTCACAGGAAATCAGCTGAATTTATTCTCACTTTCCAGTGCCCAACTGATTATCCCCTGTAGAGAGGGTGACATTTGTCTTGGTTTGCATGAGACAGCTTGAGTTTATAAACTTCATAGCATGACTCTTTTCACTGTCCATGGTCCCAGGTAAGATGATGGATCATAAACTACATGGTGTGTTTATTTAGAGACAACTTTATCTTTCCAACCCCACACTCCTACTGGATAATCGATGTCTCAGGAATACAAACCAGGTTTCATTTGCCCTTGGATACTTCCTGGGCACTTCCCTTTGACCCTTTTATGTAGTTTGCACTCAACAAATGCTTGCTTTATTAAATTGAATCTGTGTAAATGCTCCAGTAAGAAAGAAAGAAAGAAAGAAAGAAAGAAAGAAAGAAAGAAAGAAAAGAAAAAAATATGTATAGAAAAACTACTGTGCGGTAGACACTGCCTTAAGCACTGATTTATATTATTGATTTATATTATCTCTTTGGAGCCCAAAACCAACCAGCCAGATAATCCTATTTTACAGAAGAGGAAACTCAGTGAGATTATGTAATCAGCCTAAGTTGTATAGTCAGTAAATAATGTAGAAAAAAGTGCAATTCAGTTCTTTTTCATGTCCAAGCTCAAGATTCTATTCTTTCCCCTGCCTCCCTGTGGAGGCATATGCCAGTATCCTTGTGTAATACTTCTACAATTTAGAATACATAATAGTATAGAAACCTCGAAACAGCCCTGTGAAGTGAGTAGTATCACCTTCATTTTACAAAGTTTGTTTATTTGTTTTGCTCAAGGTCATACTGAAGATTAGTAGTAGAACTGGCCTCAAACTCACTTCCTTTTCCTTCAAATCCTAAATACCTTTGATCCAATATTTTCAAAAATACTGAAAATGGGGAAATAGCTTACCTGGTGATATCTTCAACATCTTGGACTTAATTATGCCCTTCCCACTTAATCCCAATTCTCCTTCTTCAAGTATACTATACCCAACCTTTCTACGTATACTGACGATGAATTCCTAAAAATAAAAATAGTGCATTTATTTGGCTTGCAATGATTTCCTAAAATTGTTATCAAAAGTACTTATGATTAAAAATGTCATAGTATCTCTTTCCAAATTAATATTTTTTGCTGCTAGCTCATGCTTTTCTGTTAGGAAAACCTCAGTTATCCCTGACAGACCTTACAAACCTCAAACAAAATCTATTGATTTGAAAAGATACTTGGCAGGGACAAGGAGTGGGATTTTGATCTTGAAATGTATTAGGTAAACACATGAAAATCTCATCCATATACCCATGTCCATACAAAGATAGTTTAAAGCAAGTGGATATTAGCTTCTTGAACCCGTGTTTGTCCTGCAAGGGCACTGATATTGTAAGGTTTTTTCCCATAAACCCTTCTTTCTAATGTTCTAGAATTTTAAAACGTAGTGCACGGGAAGATTGTTTATAAATGTGCTTTCTCCCCTGAGTCCTAGTTGTTGTGATATCCCATAACATTTTTGCTTCATGGGGGAACTGAAATAATGCTGATTGGGGAAAGCTTAAAACATTTTTAAAATGGGCCGTACACTTGCTTATCTAGGGTGCAAAAGTGACAAGCTTAGAAGCTATAATGGCTGCAAATACCTACAGAATCACAAAACAAAGTTTGCTGCAGCTGACAGATTTCAGCTGAGCTAGAATTTTTACCACATTTACAAGAACATTCCTATCCTGAGATGCAAAGAGCCTACTTTAAAAGAAATAAAAAAAGTGATACAAAATGTGTAACATGATAACATCAGTGCAATGAAACCAGAAGGATTTCACAATCTACACATTACAAATACAGAATAGAGCAAAAACCAAGGAAACTCCCAGTCAGAAATCTAACTTTTGTCCGTCCCCCTGAATTGGAAAATAAATATTTACAAGTGATATTATGGTTCTTCCTATGTTGTTTCCCTGTGGTCTTTGTTCTCTCCAGAATAGTGTTGGAAGTGTCTGGGGCAAATGTTGAAACATGACAGCTATCACTAATAGAGATGTGACAGATATCAGTTTTGAAGTTCCTATGATGTGCGAACTCTGTGTATGACACGTGTCTCTAACATTCACAGCAGTCTGGTGAAAAGGCTTTCATTTCTATTTCAAAGACAAGATATTGAGTGTCAAAGAAATTAAATAACTTATTTAAGGTGATAAAATTATAAATGGCTGAGCAAAAATGTGAGCCTAGCTCTGTGGCTCAAATCCTCTGGTCTTCATTATTAATAATAAAATCCTCCACTTACAAATAGGTATGTATCTATTAATTGGCTGTCATATTTAAGTTCATTAAATTATCTGAAAACCATAAGCAGAGCTACCAAGAGCAAGCTTCAATAAAAAGGAGATACAAATGAAATTAAAAAAAAAAATTCAAGGCTCCCAGCAAAGGAAGTCCCACTAAAAATCTGTATATGGGACTTGTATGGGTATGCCTGTAGAATGCCTGCAGAAAGCTACACTAGCAAATTGCACCTATTTATTCTAACTTCCCCGTCCCACTGCCTATCATGCTTCATGTATAACTTAGCCACTATCCTGAGTTTCATGATGAAGAAAACAGAAAGCTCTTTTTGACCTTGATAAATGTCAAAAAAGTTGGTAATTGACTGTGATGAGATTTGAATTCACTTTTCTGTTTTCAATGTAACATGAAGCATTTCTCATTTATGTAAACAATATTGAAACAGGTGCCTGAAAAACCTAAATCCTGATGGGTATGCTTTCTATGGGAATTTTTTGTGTATCATGAACCAAAATAAAATACAATCCAAGGCCTGGAAACTTAACCTGATGAGGAAATCAAGTCTTAGGATAGCATTAGAAAGTGTAGAATTTTACCACCTTACGCCAGTCAGAATGGCAAAAATTGACAAGGCAAGAAACAACAATTGTTGGAGAGGATGTGGAGAAAGGGGAACCCTCCTACATTGTTGGTGGGAATGCAGGTTGGTACAGCCACTCTGGAAAACAGTGTGGAGGTCCCTTAAAAAGTTAAAAATTGAGCTACCCTATGATCCAGCAATTGCACTACTGGGTATTTACCCCAAAGATACAGACGTAGTGAGGAGAAGGGCCATATGCACCCCAATGTTCATAGCTGCATTGTCCACAATAGCCAAATCATGGAAGGAGCCGAGATGCCCTTCAACAGATGACTGGATTAAGAAGCTGTGGTCCATATATACAATGGAATATTACTCAGCTATCANTACTCAGCTATCAAAAAGAACGATTTCTCAACATTTGCTGCAACATGGACGGCACTGGAGGAGATAATGCTAAGTGAAATAAGTCAAGCAAAGAAACACAATTATCATATGGTTTCTCTTATCTATGGAACATAAGAACTAGGAAGATAGGTAGGAGAAGAAAAGGATAAAAAGAAAGGGGGT
>NC_048233.1:57806364-58022893 GCF_002007445.2 Ailuropoda melanoleuca | reverse complement strand
ACAACTAATGAATCATGGAACTTTACAGCAAAAACCAGGGATGTACTGTATGGTGACTAACATAATATAATAAAAAAATATTATTATAAAAAATAATAAATAAATAAATTTTTTAAAAAAGAAAGTGTAGAATTAGAATAGAATTTCTAAGAATTATTTCTTAGACTAGAATTCTAAAAGACACACACAAGTATTATGAAGAGACTCAGCCCTTAAGAGTGAGTGCCTTCTGACTGGCATGGATGGACCTCCATATGACCATCTTAATCTCTTGTAAAGGAAGACAATGATGTCTTTGATTCGTCACTAAGCACATGAGAACACAATCATCCATCCACATCATGGCTTCAAAGGTGTCACTGTTGGAAAAACTCTATGTTGTAGTTACCATTGCACATTTTGGCAGTTTTCTCTTGATGTTGCCTTTGAGGCTAGGATACATTTGTTTGTATATTCCCAGTGATGACAAATGTTCAAGAAATATGCTAAAGCCATTCATTCATAGTGGTGTCTAGTGGTGGCAGTGGTGGCATGAAGAACCCTGGAATAGATAGGAAATTAGAAACAGAGGAGTTTCCATAGTAACTGATAAAATTACATCAGAACTTGCCAGCTATATTGTATTATTCAAATGTATTTCCAAAGAGTCTGAATAAATAAAAATCACTTAATATTACAATTGGCTTGAATTTAATTGACATTTTATTTATTGGGTGGTTGATAAGGTACTTGAGAAGATGACAGTATTACAGGACACAAGGGGCCTTGGTTATCACTGCTCTATTTCACTGGAGTTGTGTTGATTGTCACGGCTCAGATTGACAGGATAAAAAAACCTAGATTTTCTTTTCAGTACTTTTTTTTTTTTTTTAAAGAGAGAGAAAGCACGTGCATTCATGTGTACGTGTGAATGGGGGGGGGCAGAGGGAGACAGAGAGAGAATCTTAAGCAGGCTCCATGCCCAGCATGGAGCCTAATGTGGCATGTGAGCTCAAGACCCTGAGATCATGACCTGAGCCAAAATCAAGACTCGGATGCTTAACCAACTGAGCCATTCAGGCACCCCTTCAATACTTTTAAATAGTCTCTCTATTAAAGCTGGAAAGTGAGTAAGCTGAAAATGTCTTTGTAATGTATATACAACGGAATGTTACTCAGCCATAAAAAAAGAATGAAATCTTGCATTTGCAACAACGTGGGTAGGGCTCAAGGGTATTATTTTTTTTAATTTTTTAATTTTTTTTATTATGTTCAGTCACTGTATAGTACATGTTTGATGTAGTGTTCATTGATTCATTAATTACGTATAACACCCAGTGCTCATCACAACACGTGCCCTCCTTAATAGCCATCACCCTCTTACCTCCTCCCACCACCCCCACCGAAACCCTCAGTTTGTTTCCGTGGTCCATAGTCTGTCATGGTTCATCTCCCTCTCTGATTTCTCCCTCTTCAGATTTTCCTCCCTTCCCCTATGGTCCTCCATGCTATTGCTTATGTTCCACATATGAGTGAAACCATATGATAATTGTCTTTCTCTGCTTGACTTACTTCACTTAACATAATCCCCTCCAGTTCCATCCATGTCGATGCAAATGGTGGGTATTCATCCTTTCTGATGGCTGAGTAATATTCCATTGCATATCATGTACCACATCTTCTTTATGCATTCATCTGTTGAAGGGCATCTCGGCTCCTTCCATAGTCAGTAACGTCTGCAATAGGTAGAGTGTATTATGTGAAGCAAAGTAAGTCAGCCAAAGACAAATACCATATGATTTCACTCATATGTGGAATTTAAGGAACAAAACAGATGAACATAGGGGAAGGAAGAAAAAAAGAGGAGGGGAAGGCAAACCATAAGAGACTCTTAAATATAGAGAACAAACAGAGTCAATGGGGGGAGGTGGCTGGGGATGGGTCTCAGGAAGGGCACTTGTGATGAGCACTGGGGGTTGTATGTAAGTGATAAGTCATGAAATTCTACTCCCGAAAACAATGTTATACTATATGTTAACTAATTAGAATTTAAATAAAAATTTGAAACAAAAAAAAAATGTCTATGTGAGAAATACTCAGTACAAACAGCATAGATTTTGGAGTTATACTTGAGTCCAAAACCATTTCTCAGAAGCTGTATGAACTTGCTCTTGACCTTGAACAAAGCACTTGTATGTACTCTTTTTTTCCATCTGTAAAGTGGGACTATTGACACTAATTTTTACAGATTTTAATTTTTTTTAATTCAAAAAGATTTTAGATTTCTATAGTCATATAAGGACCAAAATAATACACAAAAGTATCAGACACATAGCAGATTCTGTCCCTTTTCCATACTTATGCAAATATTCTATTTCAACACCTAGAGGCCCGAACTAAATAAGAAATGTTTTTCCTTTATGCTTATTAACAAATCAAGCCCATAGTTGATCATGCTGGTGTTTTATTCTTTTGCTGTTCTATAACCGAGGGGTTGCTTGGTACTTAAGGGCAATTACTGAAGGACCTTGATCCTCATGCTCAGTTGCCCTTCCAACTGGATATTCCTTTCAAATGTTCTACTTGCTTACTGTAGATGTCTGATGCCATTAGTCTGTTTTAAATAACATTATCTTCTGGACTTTGAAATTTGCTTCTTAAAGGTTTGAGTCACCATCTCTTCACATTTGTTAAGTGTATATAGAATGAGTGAATAAAGTTTTAACCACAGTTATATTTAGCTCCAATGAGTTTGGGAACTTAATAGGGTGGAATATAAATTTCAGTTTTACATGGAAAATGTGTTTGGCGGTAGATTAATATTTTGGCTTTAAAACAAATCTTGAAAAGTTTTCTCTTAGTTTTTCCTTTTTTTCTCAGTAAAATAGGAATTAAACATAGATTATAGAGTTGGAATGGACCTCTAGAATTTACATAATTCAGTTTAATTTAGGACATGTCTGTTATGGGACAGAAACTTCTAGATACTGAGAGTAACTTGGAGAACAAAGTAGACAAATCCCTTTAGAAAGCTTTCATTTTAGTGGAGGGATGCTAACATTTAAAATATTACATAGTGGGATACCTGGGTGGCTCAGTGGGGTAAGCATCTGACTCTTGATTTCAGCTCCAGTCATGATCTCAGTGTCAAAGAATCGAGCTCTGCATTGGGTTCTGCCCTCAGTGCAGAGTCTGTTTGTCCCTCTGCCTCTGCTCCTCCCCTCATTTGTGCTACCTCTTTGTCTCAAATATATAAATAAATAAAATCTTTAAAAATATGTTATATAGTGTATTAGTAGAGGATACATTTTTGAAGAAAAAATAAAGTGGAGAAGGAAGATTTGAAAGTGGTTGTTTGGAATTTAAATAGGTTGATCAAAGAAGGTAGCAGCTGGGTAGACTTGAAAAGTGATTTAGTTACTTACATTAATCTAAGAATCAAATTCTAGATATTAGATAGGATATACCATCATTTTTACAAATGTGGTAACTAAGAATCAGAGAAAATAGTAACAAAATCACAAAACAGCTTAGTGTCAGGGTAGAGAAAGAAACTTGGTCTCTTGCTGCCGATAAAGGATGCTTTCCACTGTATTACACTAGGGCTCGGGAACAGCCTTTTTTTCTAATGAGAGTATGTAAATGAAATTCAAGTCAACTCCTCAGTATCCCAAATGCGCCAGCCTTCTCAGATCACCCTTCTTTTTATATAAGGGAGGAGAAAGAAAGAAGAAAGAAAGAAAGAAAGAAAGAAAGAAAGAAAGAAAGAAAGAAGAAAAATTAAATACAAGGAAATTTGATCTCTTGACTTTGATAGAATAGAATAGAATAGAATAGAATAGAATAGAATAGAATAGAATAATAGATACTAAATGGTCTTCCCCACCTCACTCTCAAAGATCATATTGTCAGGAGGTCTTTCTCCAATTTTTGTTTCTTTTGGGTTCTCAATCTCCCCTATGTATCATACTTCCTTCAACAGTTTTCCTTCCTCCTTCTGCATTTTGAACCCAAAGGTGATCACAACCTCTTTTTCCTTTAGTGTGCTGATGAATATACACCAATATAACACCAGTGATGTAGCAGCTTTTACAGAAAGGTTAGGATACATAAGAGAATTACACTCCAGCACAACACGACAAAAATTTAACATTTATCAGGGGACCTAATGTACAACATGGTGACTATAATTAACAAAGATGCTAAGAGAGTTGATCTTGAATGTTCTCACCCCCACCCAGAGAAGGTAACTATGGGAAATGATGCACTCAACTAACCCTATGGGGTAATCATTTTACAATATATAAGTGTATTAAATCATCACATTGTACATCTTAAACTTACACAATGTTATACATCACTTATTTCTCAATGAAGCTGGAAAAATTTCAACATTTAATATTAATTATTCTCATTGTTAAGACCCTTTTGGTTCTTCTTACACTGGTTTTGAGAAATTCTCACCAGTTTTGAGAAATGTTTCTGCCACCACACAGATTCTTGTTGTTTTCTTGTCTTCATTCCTATGCTAAGTCTCCAACAGTATTCCCCCAGATGTCTAATGTTGCCAGTTCTTTAGCCTTTCCTCCCTTTGGTAGCATTCAATGTTCTCAAGCTTTCTTCCTTTCTCCCATTAGAACTTGCTTCAAGATTCGTTGATCTGTCTTACTGTTCTTTTGGTTTCTATTTCACTGAAACTAGGAGCTGGTTCTTTGAAAGAATTGATAAGATAGATAAACCACTGGCCAGACCTATCACAAAGAAAAGAGAAAGGACCCAAATAAATAAAATCATGAATGAAAGAGGAGAGATCACAACCAACACATAAGAAACACAAACAATTATAAGAACATATTGGGAGCAACCATATGCCAACAAATTAGGCAATCAGGAAGAAATGAATGCATTCCTAGAGATGTATAAACTATCAAAACTGAAACAGGAAGAAATAGAAAACCTGAACAGACCCATAACCAGCAAGGAAATTGAAGCAGTAATCAAAAATCTCCCAACAGACAAGAATCCAGGGCCAGACGGCTTCCCAGGGGAGTTTTAAATAATTAATACATATTCCTCTGCAGGTGTTCAAAAAACAGAAATCAAAAGAAAACTTCCAAATTCTTTCTATGAGGCCAGCATTACCTCGATCACAAAACCAGACAAAGACCCCACTGAAAAGGAGAATTACAGACCAATATTCCTGATGAACATGGATGTAAAAACTCTCACCAAAATACTAACCAATAGGATCCAACAGTACATTAAAAGGATTATTCACCACAACCAAGTGGGATTTATTCCTGGGCTGCAAGTGTGGTTCAACATCCACAAATCAATCGATGTGAGACAGTACATAAATAAAAGAAAGGACAAGAACCATATGATCCTCTCAATATATGCAGAAAAACATTTGACAAAGTACAGCATCTTTTCTTGATTAAAACTCTTCACAGTGTGGGGATAGAGGTAACATAAACTCAAGGTTATAAAAGCCATATATGCAAAGCCCACAGTGAATATCATTCTCAATGGGGAAAAACTGAGGGCTTTTCCCCTAAGTCCAGGAACACCACAGGGATGCCTACTATCACCACTGTTGTTCAATATCATACTAGATGTCCTAGCCTCAGCAATCAGACAACAAAAAGAAATGAATCAGCAAAGAAGAAGTCAAACTCTCACTCTTCACAGATGACATAATTCTCTACGTGGAAAACCTAAAAGACTCCACCCCAAAATTGCTAGAACTTATACAGGAATTCAGCAAAGTGGCAGGATATAAAATCAATGCACAGAAATCAGTTGCCTTTCTATACACTAACAATGAGACAGAAGAAAGAGAAATTAAGGAGTCAATCCCATTTGCAATTGCACCAAAAGCCATAAGATACCTTGGAATAAGCCTAACCAAAAAGGCAAAGGATCTTTACTCAAAAAACTATAGAATACTCATGAAAGAAATTGAGGAAGACACAAAGAAATGGAAAAATGTTCCATTCTCATGGATTGGAAGAACAAATGTTAAAATGTCTATGCTACCTAGAGCAATCTACGCATTCAGTGCAATCCCTACCAAAATACCACCAACTTTTTTCACAGAGCTGGAACAAATAATCCTAAAATTTGTATGGAACCAGAAAAGACCCCGAATAGCCAAAGGAATCTTGAAAAAGAAAACCAAAGCTGGAGGCATCACAATTCTGGACTTCAAGCTCTATTATAAAACTGTAATCATCAAGACAGTATGGTACTAGCACAAAAACAGACAATAGATCAATGGAACAGAATAAAGAACCCAGAAATGGACCCTCAACATTATGGTCAACTAATCTTCGACAAAGCACGAGAGAATATCCAATGGAGAAAAGACAGTCTCTTCAACAAATGGTGTTGGGAAAATTGGACAGCCACATACAGAAGAATGAAACTGGACCATTTCCTTACACCACACCCAAAAATAGACCCAAAATGGTTGAAAGACCTAAATGTGAGACAGGAATCCATCAAAATCCTAAAGGAGAACACAGACAGCAACCTCTGTGATCTCGGCTGCAGCAACTTCTTGCTAGACATGTCTCCAAAGACAAGGGAAACAAAGGCAAAAATGAACTATTGGGACTTCATCAAGATAAAAAGCTTTTGCATCAAAATCCTAGAGGACAGCATAGGCAGCAACCTCTACAATATCGGCCACAGCAACTTTTTTCATGACACATCTCCAAAGGCAAGAAACAAAAGATAAAATGAACTTGTGGGACTTCATCAAGATAAAAACCTTCTGCACAGCCAAGGAAACAGTCAAAAAAACTAAGAGGAAGCCCACGGAATGGGAGAAGATATTTGCAAATGATGCTACAGATAAAAGACTGGTATCCAAGATGTACAAAGAACTTCTCAAACTCAATACATGAGAAACAAATAAACAAATCATAAAATGGGCAGAAGATATGAACAGACACTTTTCCAATGAAGACACATAAATGGCTAACAGACACATGAAAAAATGTTCAAAATCATTAGCCATCAGGGAAATTCAAATCAAAACCACACCAAGATACCACCTTACTCCAGTTAGAATGGCAAAAATTGACAAGGCAAGAAACAACAATTGTTTGAAGAGGATGTGGAGAAAAGGGATCCCTCCTGCATTGTTGGTGGGAATGCAAGTTGGTACAGCCACTCTGGAAAACAGTGTGGAGGTCCCTTAAAAAGTTAAAAATTGAGCTACCCTATGATCCAGCCATTGCACTACTGGGTATTTACCCCAAAGATACAGACGTAGTGAAGAGAAGGGCCATATGCACCCCAATGTTCATAGCAGCATTGTCCACAATAGCTAAATCGTGGAAGGAGCCAAGATGCCCTTCAACAGATGACTGGATTAAGAAGTTGTGGTCCATATATACAATGGAATATTACTCAGCTATCGTAAAGAATGATTTCTCAACATTTGCTGCAACATGGACGGCACTGGAGGAGATAATGCTAAGTGAAATAAGTCAAGCAAAGAAACACAATTATCATATGGTTTCTCTCATCTATGGAACATAAGAAGTAGGACGATTGGTAGGAGAAGAAACGGATAAAGAAAGAGGGGGTAATCAGAAGGGGGAATGAAGCATGAGAGACTATGGACTCTGAGAAACAAACTGAGGGCTTCAGAGGGGAGAGGGTGAGGGAATGGGATAGGCTGGTGATGGGTAGTAAGGAGGGCATGGTGCACTGGGTGTTATATACAACTAATGAATCATGGAACTTTACAGCAAAAACCAGGGATGTACTGTATGGTGACTAACATAACATAAAAAAATATTATTATAAAAAAATAAAAAAAATTTTAATGGAAAAAAAAAAACTTTTGCACAGCAAAGGAAACAGTCAACAAAACCAAAAGATGACCAACAGACTGGGAGAAGATATTTGCAAATGACATATCAGATAAAAGGTTAGTATCCAAAATCAATAAAGAACTTATCAAACTCAACACCCAAAGATCAAATAATCCAATCCAGAAATGGGCAGAAGACATGAACAGACATTTCTCCAAAGAAGACATACAAATTGCCATCAGACACATGAAAAAAATGTTCAACGTCACTCGGCATCAGGGAAATACAAATCAAAACCACAATGGGATACTACCTCACACCACTCAGAATGGCTAAAATCAACAAGTCAGGAAATAACAGATGTTGGCGAGGATGTAGAGAAAGGGGAATCTTCTTACACTGTTTGTGGGGATGCAAGCTGGTGCAGCCATACTGGAAAACAGTATGGAGGTTCCTCAAAAAGTTGAAAATAGTGCTACCTTATGACCCAGCAATTGCACTACAGGGTATTTACTCCAAAGATACAAATGTAGTGATCCGAAGGGATACCCACACCCCAATGTTTATAGAGGCAATGTCCACAATAGCCAAACTACGGAGGGAGCCCAGATGTCCATCGATAGATGAATGGATAAAGAAGATGTGGGGTGTGTGTGTGTATAAATGTGAAATCTGGTCATTTTCAAGCACGTGGATGGAACTAGAGGGTATTATGCTAAGCAAAAATAAGTTAATCAGAGAAAGACAGACAATTATATAATCTAACTCATATTTGGATTTTTTTTTTTAAAGATTTTATTTATTTATTCGACAGAGATAGAGACAGCCAGCGAGAGAGGGAACACAAGTAGGGGGAGTGGGAGAGGAAGAAGCAGGCTCATAGCGGAAGAGCCTGATGTGGGGCGATCCCAGAACGCCGGGATCACGCCCTGAGCCGAAGGCAGACGCTTAACCGCTGTGCCACCCAGGCGCCCCGTCTCATATTTGGATTTTAAGAAACAAAACAGAGGATCATAGAGGAAGAGAGGAAAAAATATAACAAGACAAAATCAGAGAGGGAGACAAATCATAAGAGACTCTTAATCATAGGAAATAAACTGAGGGTTGCTGGAAGGGAGGGGGTGAAGGGATGGGGTAACTCGGTGATGGATATTAAGGAGGGCACTTGATGTAATAAGCACTGGATATTACATAAGACTGAAGAATCACTGACCTCTACCTCTGAAACTAATTATACATTATATGTTAATTAATTACATTTAAATTTTAAAAATTTTTTAAAAAGGAACTTGCTACAAGCAAAGTACACAACTATTTTACATTAAGGAGACTATTACTGATAACAATAACAAATCTAACCTATTAGACAGTGGGTAATTGGATAATGGAGCCTCATTAGGGGAGAATATGCGTATGTTGGGTGGAAAAGGTGATAAGATCTTACCTTCTAATAAAGGTTCCCACCTGAGCCTAAGGAATAAGATACAAATGTTTGCATTTGGAGCCTACAAAAGGGTGCAGGAGATACTGGGGTTTTTTTTAGATAAAAGAAGTATTTTCCCCTCCCTTCCATGTTAATATTTTTGATATAAGGATGTACAGTCTAAATGATATAGCCATTGGGGCACCTGAGAGGTGGCTAAATTGGTTAAGCATCTGTGTTCAACTCAGGTCATGATCTCAGGGTCCTGAGATCAAGCCCCACATCAGGCACCCTGCTTGCTCTCTCTCCCTCTGCCCCTTCCATTGCTCTCTCTCTCTCTCTCGCTCTCTTTTAAATAAATAAATAAATAAATAAATAAATAAATAAATAAATCTTTTAAAAAATAATTGATATAGCCACTGAATGTGCAGGTTCTATTTTTTTCCTTGAAAAATAATTAATAAGTTGATTCTGTGCCTTGTAATCATCATGAACCTTGCATAGAGTGAATTTCACTAGGAAGGAGGAAGAAAGTTTAAAGACATTGAATGCTACCGAAGGGAGAAAAAGTTTTTTTTAAATAGGAAATAACTGAGAATTGAGTTAATAAACTGATGCTGCACTTTATAGTCAGCAAAATGTTGAAAGCAAAGAATATTTTATTATGAGAGGCATGAAGTTTCCTTCACATACCAAACCATTAACCACTCTGCCTTCCCACAGTTTTGAAATCCAAGACTAATGGAAGTTATGTAGACAATACTGTTTCTTGACAATGGTTCATTAAAACCAGCAGTACTCACGGACTCGTCAGCTGCAAGCTTCTGGTATTTAACCCTGGGACCTCATAGATTTAATGATAATGTTTTGAACAAATATTCACCTGACCGGAACAAGTTGTTCACATGCCTTGTAGATTGAATATTAACGCTTAGTTGGTGTTAATATTAAAGTATAAGGTAGCTAAGTCTCTGAAAGCCAGAGTTCTCATTTTCTGCTGAGACCATTAGAAACAAAACCCTGTTATATAATTAGAATACTGCATGATAAAAATCATTAAAAGTATAGGTTAAACAAAAATATTAAAGGCATAGTTTCCCATTAACACTGACCATATCAAATCTGCAAATTTAGAGGAGGAATTTTAACAACAGGACACAGATAGCTCCTGGCAGAGTGCTTCCATATTTTTTCTTAGCTAAAAATATATTTTGGCTATCAGGGCTTCCTGTGACCTAATTCAAATCTGTGGAGCAAAGTTGGGAGTGAAGACAGTATCCAGATGAAACAAATAATCAAAGATGTGTTCAGTTATCCAGAAGTCAAAAGCAAAATTTGAATTTCCTCTGTTTGACAGAAAATGTTTCTGGTTTGGGGTGTACTGAATAATTTATATTTTCTTCTTTTGCTTTGTTATTTCCTTATTTTCCTCTTTTTAAAGATTATTTATTTATTTATTTGAGAGAGAGAGAAAACACATGTGTGTGGGGGAGGCAAAGGGAAAGGGAGAAACTCAGCAGGGAGTCTGATGCGGGGCTCAATTCCAGGACCCTGAGATCATGACCTGAGCTGAAGGCAGACACTTAACCTCCTGAGCCACCCAGGAACCCAATTTCCTTATTTTCTGCAGTGACTACTATTTCTTGATCACTGTGGACAGGCCTTGTGCCTCTATCCCCAGAAGCCGGTCATCTACAACAGCTGACTGACTCATACCATCATATATACAGGTTCTTTAAACTAGCTGAGGATACTTTCGGAGTTCAAAGTGAGAATCAAGGGAGGCTGCTTCCCACAGGAGCTGGGGTGGAGAGAGCAGGTGTGAGTCAGGGAAAGCTCCATAGAGCAGAGGAGACAGGAACTAGATCTTGTGGAATGACCAGGCTTTCTAGAACTAGGTCTCAGGGAAGACCATTGAGAAAGAGAAGAAGTATGAACAGTAGAGAACAATAGAGAAATTGTCCCCCAAAGGCTTAGTGGGCATACTTCAGGACAATTGACACTCCAACAAGAGCAGAAACAGGAATCTATAACTGGATTTTCACCTTCCTTTTCTCTTGTCCTAGTATTAACTCTGACTTAGCCTCCGGGTGCAAGTGTTATAAATATCGAAATGAAGGAGAGACAGGGAGATAAAATGGAAGACTACAAATGGTTTATTCATTATTGGTAATTAATTTTCTGAGTTAAGAGAGAATCAACTATTATGTTTAGGAATGCTCCACTCTAAACACCAGTAATAGCCAATGAGGCAGCTATTTTAGCTTTCATTTTACAGATCAGGGAAAAGAGGGTAGAAAGTTTGAGATACTCAAAGACTCTAATAACCTGTTAAGGTCTTATTTCCCCCATGTTCCAGTTGAAGCTCAGAAATGTTAAATGATTTGCCAACAATTACACAGTTTGCTTACAACTGAGCCAACTTGAGCAAAGGTCTCCTGATTGATTGCCAGTCCTTTGCTCCTTTCCTTCCACACCCACAGCCTCGGAAAATTACAGGTCCCCCTCCCGCACCCTCCCTTACTCAGGGAAAAGACACCCCTGAGGGTGATGTTGCGTATTGCAGATTCCATTTCGCTAATTTAAAATGCTGAGATTGTCAACTTGTATCACTTCCATTTTTCCCCCAGTAATGTTTAACCTTAAATCAAAAAAATCTAGAAGATAAAAGAGCATGTTATCTGGCAAGTCCATTCCACCCCCAAGGTTATTAATTTCAGAACACATCTGAATTCCTCCTCTGTGGCACATGCTTTAGTAGGGGAACAAACAGCTCCTGGCCCGGTCAGATTTCAAGTTCTCATCTGTTGGGACCAACACCACTACCAGATTCTTCTTTGTAGTCAACTTCCGAAGTATTCCCCGAGTACAACGTGGTGTCTGAAGATCCACTCAAGCGCCTGTGGTCATCAGTCTCCTCACAAAATCACAGTCTCCTCTCTTGGCAAAACATCTACTGCCCTGAGCTTTGCTTTTGGGAACAACTTCTCCCTGAGACCCAGTTGAAAGGAACTCTCTGGCGCCAAACTTCCCAGCATGGAGGCCAAGAGCTTCGCAGTTTGGGATTATGTTGTATTTGCAGCCCTCTTTGTCATTTCCTCTGGAATTGGGGTGTTCTTTGCTATAAAGGAGAGGAAAAAGGCAACTTCAAGGGAGTTCCTGGTCGGAGGAAGGCAAATGAGCTTTGGCCCTGTAGCGTTGTCTCTGACAGCCAGCTTCATGTCAGCTGTCACTGTCCTGGGGGCCCCCTCCGAGGTGTACCGCTTCGGGGCGTCCTTTGTGCTCTTCTTCATTGCATACGCATTTGTCATCATCCTCACGTCAGAGCTCTTTCTCCCCGTGTTCTACAGATCCGGCATCACCAGCACTTACGAGGTAAGACAACTCTTTTCTTCTTCACTTTGGAAAGAGTTGCTATTTCCTCTCCACTCAGACATTTCTCCCCTCCCCCCATAAAATACATCATCTTAATAACACGTGGTAGTTGAAAAGCACATGTATTTTCAGGACGATTATGCATCACGGTAAAAACACATTTTGTGGTTATTGGGGAAAGCTTATTTTTGGACACACAGAGCTGTTTTTCCAACTGTAGAATGAAAATACAGACCCAAACCCACAAGGCTGTCTCAACGATTAAATGAGAACCTATCTGTTAACACCTAATACATTGTCTGACTTGTAGGAGAGTCTCAATGAAAAAGAGCTGAAGTTATTATTTGTATTATTCATATCAGTCTTCTGAAAAGCATGCAGAACATACACTGTAAATATTGTCATTTTCCAGATAAGGAAACTGAGATTGAGATAAATGGCTTAGTCAAGATTATGTAGAGTAGATAATGCCTACTGAGAACCCATTTCGTCTTCATCCCTTTCCATCACATAAGAGAGCTGAGTACTTTAATATAGGTTATTCCCATCAGTGGGGGAATGGTAATGTTTTTAGAAAGTTAGAAAACATTTTAATGGGGGGGGGAGGAATTGCTAAATGATACAAATATGGGGATTATGTTGATGAAAACAAAATGGGGCAGTGGTGTTTTGATTTTGTAATAATTCTCAAGAAACATAGCATGTTAAAAATTGAGTTTGCATGTCCAATATTTAAGCGTGATCATAAATCAGTTTCTATGAGAAAGGTGTTTATTTTTCTTATCCAACACCATCCCTACCAAGTCACAGCATAGGACCCTTAAGCAGATCTCTCTCTTTTTTTTTTTTAATTCTGTAAACTAAATGATTATAAAGAATGCTCTGGACTTCAAAGGCCACTTGGGCAAATGAATACCTTCCAAAAGATCTTAAAACTTGTGATTCTGCAGAAAATCATAATCAAATTGCCAACCTCAAACTATTCTCCCCACCAAAAGTAGGTGATCAGAATCGGGTAATGCAACAGCTAATATGTAGGATGTAATTCAAGGGGAAATGACTCAATTTATGATTAGTCCTAAAATATAATTGCATATATCCCGCTGCTCATTAGTGTACTTCTGAAAACATAAACATATCCTTAGTTTTTCCATTCAGCTGTTAAGGTTTGACTCCCAAAGTCATTGCTAGAATTTTTTTTTTTTTCATTGCTAGCATTTTAAAAAGAATTGCCTGGAGAACTATTAGAGAGAGGAAGACAGAGGGAGAAAGAGAGGAGTCAGAAAATGGGAGTTCGATTTCAAAGTCCATTTTTAATAATAGGACGACTTTGTGCAAATTACTAAGTGTTTATCGGTTCTGGTTTCCATGCAGAAAATAGTACCTTCCTTCTTTCATGAAGGTTTAGTTAAGTGTGAAAGAGCTTTTTAAATTATTAAAAAAATAAATTACCCACATGTGGAAAAACACTTTTACAACTAATTCCATAATCCATTCCATACTCATTAAGCGTCTACTATGTTTCGGGCCCACTCTAGGCACTGGAGGGAGATAAAGCATTAAGCCAGACGCCTGCTCTCATGGGGCAGAGAAGGTGATCAATAAACACACCATGTAAGACAATCATAACAGAAAAGTGCTTGCTATCTGACTGTGTGCTGAGCACCGCTCTAGCTACTTTACATGATTAAATCATTTGGTCTTCAAATAACCTTTTTCAATAGGTTTTATTATTATCATCCCCATTTAACAGACTAGAAACAGGAGGCACATAGAGTTAAGTAACTTGCCCGATGTCACACAGCTAGCAAGTGGCAGTTTTTCAAACCTGCTCTGTCTAACTTTAGAGATGGCATGCTGAATCACAAAGCCATCCTGCCCTACTAAATGCAATAGAGAGGAAGGAAATACGATAAGGTAGAATGTAGGAATTCTGCTTCGGGTGGAGAATGCCAACAGTTCATATGGGCTGGTTAAGTGAGACTTCAGGGATAATTGGGCATTTAATTGGGGACCTGGAGAAAGCAAGCAATCGCACCATAGGAGGGAAGAACATCCCAAACTGGGATGCAAAGGGAAGTGTGATTAACATGTGTGAAGGACAGCAAAGAAATCAGTGTGCTTGGAGAAGAGTGAGCCAAGGGGAGAAAAGTGAGAGATGAGAACAAAGAGGTGGGGGCCCCACTCGGTGGGGTAATGGTTCCAGTGGGTGTGGTGTCAGACATTGGGGGCTTTGCATATTTGTGGGGTAATGTGGCTGTGCAGTGAGTGGGGGGCATTACTGGAGTTCAGTGTCTGAGCAGGGACGCCAGGCGCCTTGCAGTAGGTAAGGCACATATACGCAAAGAGTAACTGCACCACCACCTGCTTAGGGATTTTTAATGCCCTCATGTTCCAAACCTGCTGCAAATAGAAATTAGTAGTACTTTGCTGCATAATAATGTTAACTTTTTTAAAAAAGATTTTATTTATTTATTTGAGAGGGAAGGAGGGAGCATGAGCCGGGGGGAGGGACAAAGGGAGAGGGAGAGGAAGACTCCATGCTACGCAGGGAGCCCGACCTGGGGCTCCATCCCAGGACCCTGGGATCATGACCTGAGCCGAAGGCAGACGCTTAACCACCTGAGCCACCCAGGTGCCCAATAATGTTAACTTTTTAAAATAAGAAGTTATACACACACACTATAAATTAGTCTATTTCCTCCCAAATTAAAGTGGAATAAAAACATTGTCTTGAAGTTATTGAAGCAGGACTGAGCAATCTACTCCAGATGTGCTACTCACTACACAGTTAGTTGTAACTGGTTTTCATAAAGCCATTCAGTTACTGCATTAAAACAATTGCAAATATGTAACTGAGGAAATTTGAGACTGCCTTTTAATTATTAAGTTAATACAGATATAGGAAATATAAGGGTTTCATTAAATTTAATTTATAAAGTTTGTTGCCCTGTACATGTTTTTTTAATTTTTAGTACCCTAATAAGAATGACTTCAGATTGTGTAAAGTGTATATGGGGCAACTTGGGGATTGCCTTTTGCTTTATAAGAATTGGCAGTACGGCACAAGGATTAAAAGCACGGACTCTTGACTCTGTCTATTTGGTTTTAAACGCCAGCACTGCCACCCACCAGCGCATGACTGGGAAAATTGCTTAATTCCTCTGCACCTGATTTCCATGTATGTGGAATCATGATAATAAAGCACCTGTTTCACAGGACGTCTGTGAGGAGTAACAGAGGTGTCACATGCAAATACTTTTAAAAGAACCTGACAAATGGTAAATGCCACATAAGGGTTTTGTATTATTATTATTTATTATTGTTGTTGTTCTTGTGGTTACTGTCCCCACATTTCTACCACTGGAGCTCTTTGTAGAAGCTTGAATTTATTATGTTTCTTTGTTCATCCTCCATTCCCTGTTACCCAACCACAGATATTCTTTCCAGGGTCTTTTAAAGTACTAAGGACTGAAAGAGGTGGAGTCTATTTTCCTACCTCTTGAATATGGGATGGCCTTGTGATTTGCTTTGACCAATAGAATGTGGCAGAAAGATGGGGTGCCTGGGTGGCACAGGGGTTAAGCGTATGCCTTCGGGTCAGGGCGTGATCCCGGCGTTATTGGATCGAGCCCCACATTAGGCTCCTCTGCTGGGAGCCTGCTTCTTCCTCTCCCACTCCCCCTGCTTGTGTTCCCTCTCTTGCTGGCTCTTTCTCTCTCTATCAAATAAATAAATAAAATCTTTAAAAAAAAAAAAAAAGAATGTGGCAGAAGGGAAGTGTGAATTTGGAGTCTAGGCCTCATGAGGTATATAGCTTCTGCTTCTGCCGTCCTGGAATGCCATCCTGGTACCGTTGTGTCAGGAAGCTGGGCTGGCTGGTCCAGCTTCTGAAGGATGAGCGGATACACAGAGGAGAACAGGGGCACCCTAGCCAACAGCAACACAACTAGTAGGTGTGTGAGTGAGGCCACGTGGACCTTCTCACCAGCTGAACTTCCAGCTGATTGCAACCTCATGAGGGCGGCGGGGAAACAAATAAAGAAATAACCCAGCCAATCAGCAAAATTATGAAAAATATGAAATTCTTTTTGACATTTATTTTTTAGTTTTATTTATCTTTTCAATTACAGTATAGTTGATTAAATCCTTCATTTTTAAGCCAATGAGTTTCGGGTTGAGTATCATACAATAGCCAACTGATTTGAATGAGTTGATATACAGGGGGATTTCAAGACCAAGAC
Organism: Ailuropoda melanoleuca; assembly: GCF_002007445.2. NCBI lineage: Eukaryota > Metazoa > Chordata > Mammalia > Carnivora > Ursidae > Ailuropoda > Ailuropoda melanoleuca. Next base: position 58,006,043 of record NC_048233.1, on the reverse strand, counting down.
GTGCCATCTGCATGACTTTATCACTAGCCTGTCCCATGTCAAATCATGAGGGCTTGTTCTCACCCTCACGTTAAAGATTAGGCTCAGCTCATTTGCAGTGTCGTGCAGTTTCATTATCTCCACTTGGATGGTTTGTCATTAGTTATTTCCTTCTTTCTCTTAGCACACGCTAATAAATCTAGTCCATTTTACTCACCCTTAGCACTCGTTTATAGGCTGGTGTCTGCCTGCCTTCTCATTTTTCTTGAATTTCTTAAACAAAGCGGCTTCTGAATTACTTACTTCTCTTTGATACAAACTTTTTCATTATAATAACGCACAGGCTTCTACTTTTGAAATATCACCTTTTATTGTGGTTTCTAAACATTATAGATGACATGCTGTGAAGTTTCTTTCCTTTTAATTCTCCTTTAAATTACATTTGTGGTGTTGTAGTAATTATATTTAAGCTCTCGGAAATTAGATGTTGTATAAGATGTCATTGTTGAATATTATTTCAGCATAATAAATGATGCTACAAGATGTTTTACTTTAAGATGGGTATTCAGGGTCTGGGAGTGTTTGAATGAATGTTATGAAGCCTTTTAGGTGGTTGTAAGGATTGACTTCTGCTCTCTGTGAGATGGGTCATGTCAGCTTTTGGACAGAGGAATGACACGATGGGATTTGCATCTTGCATGTTGCTCTAGCTGGATGTGGGCAGTGAGTCTGGGGTTTTGGCTGATGTAGCAGGGCTCCAGTTAGGAGGCTCTTGCTGTAGCCCAGGCAAGAGCTAATGGGATGCCAGTGGCAACAGAAGAGATGATGCAAGGGACTCGATTTTTAAAGTGGGACGTGGGCACCAGGATTCTTGTATGAAGTAGATGTGGGGAGTGAGAGGAAGAGAGGAGTGAAGAACATGAGGAATGGACTTATTATCTACTAAGATGGCAAAGAATGTGGCTCTATCAGGTCTGGGGTTTTGAAGATAATCAAATACGATGATGGGAAGTGTTACCTATGCAATTTTTCAAAAACAGGCATGAAGCATGCGACTTGTGGGTTGAACTTCCATTTTTACTTCTGACTGTAGTGATAGATAAATACACATCAAAGAGGACCATTGAACGAGGGAGGAGGTAATTGAAAGCCTGGGTAAACACATTCTTTCAGATGGATAATTGTGCAGTTGGGATGGTCTCTCTTGTTTCATGGATGAGTAACCAAAGGCTTAGGTCACGGTGAGATATGACAAAGCTCAAGCTAGAATTCAGAAAGGCCTACTTCTGATCCACTTCTTTTTATTTTTCTCATCTTTTTCTCAATACCACCTCTCCAGTTGGACTGAATTGGCTGAATTTAGTGGAACTAAACTGAGATGTTAAAACCCTTGACTTTGTGCTGATTCCTACAGCAGTTTCCTCACTGTCTCTCCATTTTTCAGGAACAATTTTCCCTTTGCTTTCCCATACTCCAGGTGCCGTCCACTCCCAAAGCCAATACTGCATATTTTGGGGCTTTGTTACAACATTTCTCTACTCCTGGTACCAATTTTTAGATTCGTTATGTATTGCTGTGTGACATATCACCCCAAAATAAATTTCTTAGAACAACAATTTTATTTGCTCACAATTCTATGGGTCAGCAATTTGGTCTGGGCTCAGTAGGGCCCAGTGAAATAGTAAGGTTCTCCTGGTCTCGCTGGGGACTGCCATCAGCTACTGCATTAGTTAGTGGCTGGTAGGTCCAGGGGAACTCAGATGAGACTGCTTGTCTATATCACACTTGGTCTCATCCTCCAGTAGCCCACTTTGAGGTCTTTTGTGTCACAGGAAAAAAAAGTTTCCATCAGCAGGACACACCTTTTTACATGAACATTTTTTAAAGTCACCATTTGCATTATATTTGATTTAAGTTACGTTCCCCTAGAAGCAAATCCTGAGACAAGGATTTGAATGCAAGTCATTGTGAGGGAAGTAATTTCATTTAACATTGGTAGGCAGGGGCGCCTGGGTGGCACAGCAGTTAAGCGTCTGCCTTCGGCTCAGGGCATGATCCCGGCGTTGTGGGAGCGAGCCCCACATCAGGCTCCTCTGCTATGAGCCTGCTTCTTCCTCTCCCACTCCCCCTGCTTGTGTTCCCTCTCTCGCTGGCTGTCTCTATCTCTGTCAAGTAGATAAAAAAAAAAAATTAAAAAAAAAACGAAAGACAAAACAGAACAATAATGTCTGTGTGAGATACANTCTGAAAAATAAATCAATCTTTAAAATAAATAAAAAAAAACATTGGTAGGCAAGTGGTAATTAAAATATGGGAGGAAATGAAGCCAATAAAAGGTGTATTTTTGAGCAGGTTACTACTGTAAGCAATTGAGGTTCAATCTCACTGGGGACTCTGGAAACCATACAGATCATGTCCCAGGGTTGTCCTTCCTGACCGGCAAAGAAGCCAGGATATTTTTTGTCTGACTCCCTTCTGTCACTGGCTTTCAGCCAATCATAACACCCCCAGGCATTTCTAGCCTGCCCTGTGCAAGGGCTGAAATAAAGCCCTTAAGCAAATGATCACAGGTGCACTTAGAAGCCATCAGCATGTGCCAATGAGCTCAGGCATTGCACTCACAGTGACTGCTACAGTCAGTACGATCCCACTGTATTCTTGTGTGTCCTTGGCATTATCGTTTACTATGCCACTTGAGCCTTATAAGCACCAATTTTAGAAAAGAAAGCTATTGTTCAGTGCAGTTAAGGAATCTTTCCAAAGGCACATGATTTGAACCTAAATCGTCCTCATCACAAAAGTTTTGCTTCATTTTCCATCCTATGACATCTGAAACTTGGGTCCTCGCTGACTTCCTTACCTCTTTAAGAATATTTTCCTTATATCTGGTGCCCTTAGTCACGCACCTACTGGACTATCTCCTGAGTCACAGTGTACTGACTCTATCATCTAAAGAAAGAGGGTCTACAAATAAGATGGTTATTTTCTCGGAGTAAAGGTTGAACACGGTAAAGAAAACAAAAGATAAGTCTGAGAAGTACAAAGCATGTTGATTGAAAAACACACAGTGCTTTTATGTGGAGCATAACTAATGGGAGGGCTAGTGGTGTGACTTAAGATAGGAAGGGTATAGATCAGACAGTAGAGAATATCAAATGTGGGATGTATACTTTGTTTGTTGATAATGGAGAGTCAATGAAGATTTTAAGAAAAAGAGCAACATGATTAGAGACTTGTTCTAGGAGAACCAAAGTGGCAGATGTATGGTTGATGGAATGGATGGGCAAGGGCTGGAATTAGGGAGATCAGCTGGGGGCTACTGCAGTCACCTGGGAAAGAGGAAATACAGGTCTGAGCTAAATTTGGGGGAATGGGATATAAAAGGAAACAGTGGCTTCAGTATAGTCAGTAGGAAGACCCCTGGGTAGAAAGTCAGAGGATCTGGATTTTTATTCAAACTATAAAAACGCAAAAATAAAAAAGCATTTATCTTCTCTATCATGAGAAGCTTAAGCAAGAATTGAACTTTCATAGAGCTCTGATATTTCTTTGACTTCAAACAATCCATATTTTTCTGGTTCTCTCAAGTATACATAGCATAAAATCATATTATAAATCTGAAGCACTAAACGTAAAGGAATACAAGAAAAAAGAACCTTCTTAGCAGTGTTTATGTAAATAACTCACTGACTCTTTGCTTGTCTTTCTCTCTGTTCTTTCCAGTACTTACAACTACGATTCAATAAACCAGTACGCTATGCAGCCACTGTCATCTACATTGTGCAGACGGTAAGGGGGAAGGGCTGCTGCAGATGTGAAAAGCGTGGGGTGACAAGATACGGGTTTGTTTACTCCAAGGGGCAATGAATGCAGCCAAAGGACAGACCTAGCATGAAGAAGAAACTACTTTCTTCAAGGATAGCACTTTTGAGATATGTGATTACATGGAAAGTTATCCACATCGTACAGACCCCGTATATTCATCCAAATAATAAATAACAAATAAATGCATATTATAAACCACAAAGAAAAAAAATAGCATTAAGAACTTATTTAAAACTTTTATTTCACTTGTATAAGTTGCTTTGGATATGAAATGGTCCAGGAATTAGTTTTTCACTAGTTAACTGCATTGAACCAAAATGTCCATTTTGTTGAAAATCATTTTAAGACAATACTCCCACTCTCCCCTTTTGTACCCCTCTCCCGCTTCCTGGGCTCTGGGTGCCTTCATGCCGTCCCCCACGGTTGCCTGTGGCACACGGCCGGTATGCTTCCTAAAACTCACGAAGTACTTTCTGCTGGAAAGTCACCTTCTTCCCTTTCTTAATCAAAACTCCCACCCACTGACTGAAGGATTTAAGAGAGAGAAAAGGGGGAAAGCCATGCTCCCTGACCTGCTCATACACTTTTGCCTTCTAAAACCCTCACATGAATCTCTAAATGGTGAAATTCCATTTAAAATAAAAATGGGACCGCACCCACTTCTTTAAGCATAGTAGCTGCAGCCCTCGGAGTTCAAAGATGTACTCATGAAGTGGAGCCCCCGTGTTGTTAGTCTTCCCTGCGCTGTACTGTCTCCATTCTAAAATCTCTATTTCAGCAGTGTGCTAAAATGAGGTTGAGTCATTGTGACATATGCATGGGGGCGGCGGTGGGTAGAGAAAGGTTGAATCGAAACCTTACCTTGAAGCCTATTTTTGTTTCCTTCAGAAATATGCCATATTTGGCCATGAAATCTCAAAATTCACAGCAATCTTAAAAGTCCAAAGCTCTTCCCGTTTGCACACTAATGACAGTAATCAACGATTTCAAGATTAGAGTGGTTGCCAATGACATTTTTAGTGACCATGATGAGGGAAATAGCTCTCTAAGGTCAATAAGGAATCTTTGAGTCAGGTTTCCCTTCCATGTCACTTTTCACACTGTTCACCTGACTCTGGCTTCCCCACCAGATTCTTTACACAGGAGTGGTGGTGTATGCTCCGGCGTTGGCACTCAATCAAGGTGAGTTACCGATACTCCACTGCATACTTTCCATCCTTTGTATGCTTACATCCTCACCTTGAGAAATACACATCCATCTTGTTGGGGAGACATTCCTGCAGTGAGGCAGCTTAAATTACTATAGCTAGCCCTCACAAAAGAGAGCTCTGAAAATCTAACTCTGAAAATAGCACTGGGTGTTACATGCAACTGATGAATCACTAAATTCTACCCCTGAAACTAATAATACACTATATGTTAACTAACTTGAATTTAAATAAAATCTAAAAAAAAAAAACACACAAAAGAATGCAAATAATTAGTTACTTAATTTGCCCACAAGGTTTCAAACACCCAGTTCGATTGTCATTTGTTTGTTTGTTCTGTTTTTTAATCACCGAAATGATGGCACTTTGGGGATTGCATACACACAACCACTAAATACGTTTACAACGCATGATCCTGTCTCAGTGATATCATGAAGTAGATAATCTGAGTAAGGGGGAGTAAAAGGTACTTGTCGTAATTATTTTAAAACTTACACTTGACCTTTTTGAGAGAATAGAATCCTAGAAACAAAAATTTAAAAAAGGATGAAAATAAATTTCATAATAATACCGATATATTAGAAGACCTCAATATTCAATTTAATCATGCTCTGTGCTTATATTGAGAAATATTTATTCATGGCTGATGTTTAGGTGGTTTCGAAGTGCTCAGACTAACTTTGTTAAGAAAAAGCAAACGGTGCAAAGACTGGAGGCTACAGAATTTTAGAAGGAAAGACTTGGTTTTTAACATTACCTAAAAATTATAGACTGCGTTAAAGTATAACAAAGTGATAAAATAATCTTCATCAGAGGTGAATTTAATAACAGAAAATTCTAATCTGATTTCCATTTGCCCACAAAAAACACTGACAAAAATATTGTGACATTTTCCTCTTAAACCTTGCTCTTCTACTTTTCTCAGAGAAACTTCTCTCAATATTTTTTCTCCTTTTCTAGTGACTGGGTTTGATCTCTGGGGCTCTGTGTTTGCAACAGGAATTGTTTGCACATTCTACTGTACCCTGGTATGTATCTAACTGTGAAAAAGTATTTAGCACCTTCTCCTAATATGGGATAAGGGCAAATCTCCAACAACAGGGTATCTAATTATAGCAGAAATTGCTATTCCAAAATTAAATAGAAATTTGCTGACTTATCTGTCACAGTTTCCTGAGGAAGGTCCTGTTGTTTTATTTAAAATTCTTTCAATGCCATTAGTAGAATTGGGTTCTGGGCTCATTTGAGAAAGCCACAGCAAAGAAAAGATTTGATGAAAAAAATCCCTCCTTGCTTAGAGGAAACAACGTGCCTGTTAATGGTAATTATGAACCGTGGGCAGCATACACTTCCCTGTCTGGTGGTTGAGAAATGCACAACGCATGTATGGATGATCAAGGATGGCTGGTATTTTGTAAACTGGAGGAATCTACAGCCTGTTGTTGTTTCTTATTTATGGTTAAGCTTGGATTACAGTACCATTTGGCTTAACACATGCTCAGTTTTTCATCAAGGAATCTGGGTGGCACTGGGAACATATTTATATAATTGTTAAAATCAGTTTAGTTCAACACACATGCATTGAGCGTCTATTATTTATCATGCTTTGCAAAGGGAAGCTTTATTCTTCTGAATCAATCAGAGGCTGTAAGTAACCAATTAAAATAGGCCCGTGGTTTTCAGAAAGCAGGATTTTCTTTCCTCCTCTATAGAGAAAAATAAAGTAATCCTGTATTATCATAAATCAGACCATCCAGGTATTTTGGTATTATATGCGTATCAGGTACTCTTTGAACACAGATCATGAAATACACAATTTAAAAATGTCTTTATCTCTCCTTTTCATACACACAATTGCCACCATTTCTTGGCACTCCAGAGTTTTGTCTTCTTTGTTGTGGTAGTTCCATGCTCACCACCATAGCTCTATTCCAGACACACATCTCTTACGTAGGTTAAAAATAAGCTCCTGCTCTTTATACATCTGCCCATAAGTGACAGATTAGTTGGTCTGAGGCATTTACCCATACAAGGACAACTAGACACATTGCCAGGGACACTGAAGGCAGACTTCTTAGCAGCAATAATGGACTGCAGAAACAGTGAAATAATGTCTTCAAAGCATTGATGGAAAACAATCGTCAACCTATAATTGTGCATTCAGCAAATCTAACTTTTAGGAACTGTCAAGAACCAAGAGAATTTACCACTAATCTAACTTCCCCTGAGAAAAACCTAGAGGAAGTACTGTGGGAAGAAGGAAAATGATCCAGTTTTGGATAGAAGAAGTAATGATAATAAAATAAAATAATAAACATCTAGTAACTCTAGTCAAACAATTTTTGGTGCTTGAGGATAAAAACTAATACTTTTATGGTATAGTATAATTTACATATTTAATTATACATGTTATAATTCATAATATAAAATATACTACTAATAATTATTATTATATGTAATCTTGGGCTTAAGAAAAAGAATAACCTTCGTTTGAACAACAATAGCATGTAAATCAGGAAGACAGTAATCAGACTTGACAATTTTATCATCTTTGAATTGTTGGGGATTAAGACAGTCTTTAAATTTAGACTCTAACTTATAAATATTTGGCAAAATTTCAAGGGGACCCGTTTAAATAAAATGGTCAAAGTAGAAAAAGGGAATTAAAACAAGACAAAACAAAACCTCAAGTGATTTAAGCAAGAGAAGAGGAAAAAAAGCATAGAGAAAGCACAAATAGAAACCAAAAGTAAGGTGTCAGAAACAAGTCTGGATATTTTAATAATCGCAATAAGCTAAAACGAACTAAATTTGCTACCTATTTTTTTTTTAAGATTTTTTTTATTTATTTGACAGAGAGAGACAGCCAGCGAGAGAAGGAACACAAGCAGGGGGAGCGGGAGAGGAAGAAGCAGGCTCATAGCAGAGGAGCCTGATGTGGGTCTCGATCCCAGAACGCTGCCGAAGGCAGACGCTTAACTGCTGTGCCACCCAGGCGCCCCTAAAGTTGCTACCTCTTAATTGGTTTCAGTGATTCCCTCCACCCTGCATGCCTCTGGAAGATTAATCTTAATCACCCATTTCTTCCTGACACTTAACTGAGCCAATTCTCTTCTTACTTCCCATTGTTCCCGGGATAAAGTGTAAGCCTCTTAGCCTAGTGTTGGAAATCTTTCATGACCTACCTCAACCTGCCCATCTAATCCCTTACCGCACCTCTGTCCCCTCTCTCCTCTCTCCAGCCAGGTTACAGGCTTCCGGATCTCACTACAATGGCGGCCTATTTGTCTAGCATGTGTAGCTCCTGTTGCAATCTCTTTATAATCCTGCGGATGGTTGCATATCTAACAGAACCAATGGAAGAGACTGAAACAATAAGTGATTCCTGCCATTCAGGGGCTTGCAATCTAGTGAAGTAAACATTAGATTTCAAACAACACAGACTGATTAAATACATCAGTGACACCGCACAATCAGGGTTATAGGTCAGTAGTGTGTGTGTGTGAGTGTGTGTGTGTGTGTGAGTGTGTGTGTGTGTGTGAGTCTCACTGTATGAAGGAATTATAGAGTCAGAGAAATTTTCATGGTAGCTGTAATCTGTTTTTTGATAAACATTTGTTAAAGTGGTTTGTACTCTTGCCTCATGTCTAGCTGAAGTTCAGGTTTATGCATATTTTTGCATAACCAATAGCAAGTAGCTGCTGAAATCGAAGGTCTGTGACATTTGGTCTTCATATCTTCATATCACTAAAATCTGATGTTGTATTTTGGGTTTAGAAGGCTTGATGTCTTTAGAGAAAATCACAACACCATTACTTGGGAGGTAGGAGGTAAATATTGATTATTCCTCATGTCAGGATGCGAACGCAATATACAAATACTTAGTGCCTCTGGCAGGAACTTTAATGTCTATTTGTCAAATTGCATTGTAATTACAAAAGAAATGGTGGGACAATGCCAACATCTTCTTTCTTCTCAAGATAAAGATGAAGCCTGTCATCTTTTCACAGAAGTCCTTGACACTCTGGAGGAGTAACTGGGGATGATAATTCTATTTTTCAATGTTAAAAATACCACATCTTTCCATTCTCATAGTGCTTATTCATTTTCAAAGCACTTTTTTTTTATATCACTTTGTTTAATCTTTCCCAATTTGCTTATTCCACTTTCACTGTGGTCCTGAGGGATTCTATACCTGGATTACTGCAGGAGCCTCTTTCTTGCCTTCTTTCCTCTTGCCCACCTGTTCTCAACTAGAATTGTACATTCGAATCCCTGTGGGAGCTTTCAGGAAATAGTTAGGATTGGGTCCTAACCCAGACCTCAACTGATTCAGAATCCTGGGGGTTGGTGCTAGGACATTGGCATTTGTTTGCTTGTTTTCAAATTCCCCCAAAGGATTCTACAGAGGATCCAGTTTTGATAGCCAGCACGCTAACCTCTTGCCTCATCAGTCTGTCCTGAATTCTGCCGTGAGATTTATCCTCTGGAAAGTCTGCCTTGCTCACCATCCTCTAGCCCTTAAAGCTCTTTCCTCCATGAATGTCTGGAATGTAGCTTTCTTTCCTAGTTCTCTTCTTTCTCAGCATTCTATCATCTCAGTTCCCCTAGATTTATCTACTGTCACTAAATTTACAAAAAAAAAAAAAACTCTCAAGTTGTAAAAGCCAGACCCAGATGATTATCCTTCATTCCCCCACTTCTTCACCATCTGTATTCAATTATTCACAAGTTGTATTGATTTGACCTGCCAGTTATCTTTCAAGTCCGTCCATTTCTTTCCATCTCTATCCTGCTACAAACCTCGGTCCTCTTGGGCACAGACTACTGAAATCAACTCCGAGATTCTCTCTCACTCCTTCTTTTCCTTGGTCCAGCAATCTGTTATCCACCCAACCACCCATGAAACCACTATGAAGCAAACAAAAAAATCTCTCATCATGTAAATCTCTTTAATGTTCTCTCATTGCTCTTGAGAAATCATTTAAATAGCTTTGTCAAAATCTGTGTGTTCTGGCCTCTAGCAAATTCAGCAACCTCCCTTTGGGCATTCTGTATATGCTAAATCTATATATTCTAGCATTCTTTCATTTCTCCAGGCAGCCATATATCTCCATCCTTCACACATGTGATTCCCCTCTCTTCTTGTCCTCTGTACCTGGTAAATCCTACTCATTCTTCACAACATAGTGAAAGGAAGAAAGAAAGAAAGAAAGAAAGAAAGAAAGAAAGAAAGAAAGAAAGAAAGAAAAAGAAAGAAAGAAAGACGAAAAAAGGACAGAGGAAGGAAGGAGGGAGGGAGGGAAGGAAGAAAGGAAGGAAGGAAGGAAAGAAGGGGAAAGAAAGATTGCATCAGCAGAGAGGTCGAACCGAACTGGAAGATTTGCAGCTTTCCTTTTCAAGAACTCACATCCATTCTCTCAATTTCAGGGAGGATTAAAAGCAGTGGTGTGGACAGATGCATTTCAGATGGTTGTCATGATTGTGGGATTCTTAACGGTTCTCATTCAAGGATCAGCTCAAGCTGGTGGATTACACAATGTCATAGAGCAATCAACAAACGGATCTCGACTAAATATATTTGAGTACGTCCAATACTACTTTTTCATGTTTTATGAAGATTTAACTGTATGACCTCGGTAACTAAAATAATATTTGGGCATCAAAGGAATATCTTTGTTCACTCGCTTCTGTCTGCCTCATAGCTTTGACATAGACCCTCTCAGGCGCCACACTTTTTGGACGATCTCAGTGGGAGGAACTTTTACGTGGCTCGGGATCTACGGCGTTAATCAGTCCACCATACAGCGATGCATCTCTTGCAAAACAGAAAAACACGCAAAACTGTAAGTTATAAATAAACATTTCTGTTTTCTTTGCCCTTATTGGGTACTTATTATATGCTTCCGTGTGTGTGTGTGTGTGTGTGTGTGTGTGTGTGTGTGTGTGAGAGAGAGAGAGAGAGAGAGAGAGAAAGAGAGAGAAAGAAATGGAAAGTTTATTTAACCCACCAAGCGATTTTTGGAGGCAGGCATGACTACTCCCATCTCAGCAACGAAGTGGGTTCGAGCTCACGTCTGCCCGCCTTTGCTCGCTGTCATTTGCAGCCAGCACTTACTGAGAACTTGCTAGGCGAAATTAGGTGCCATGGGTGACAATGCAGAGGTAAATAGCCTATTTTGCTTCCTCAGAGTTTCTGTGATGAGATGGCCCTTATGACTGACTTGATTCAGCCTGTTGTCTCTTGAGTTACTAATTTTCTTTTGATGGACACATCCTTAAATCTTCCAAGGAGAGGTTTAAAAGAAGGAAGCCAAGGTAATGAGGTAAGTCATAATGGGCCTTTTGCCAATCTGGCCCTTGCCGAGTTAGCGGTCACCGAACTTGCCAGGCCTGCTCTGCCTGAAAGACCCCCGCAGGGGCGCAGCTTGGGAAGCGTCTTCCAAGCCCTGCCAGGCATCCCGTGCTCCAGAATATGGGGATTGAAGGAAGTTATGTATTCCTCTGCAGAACTGCCAGAAATAAGCTAGACGGGCACCTAAAAGGGACGTTTTATCCTCATTGTTCTGTCCAAATTTCCAGCATCCCCAGATTTGTCAGGATGTCCTCAACTTTTCCTCCTCTGAGAAACAGCCACTGTGACTACTTCCCCAACTGATTTTAAAATACTTCCAATGCATAGTTTTTATAGGCTGAATAGAAGATAACATTGCTGGGACACGGTTCACCGTTTTGTAACTTGAATTCCAAAAGAGAATATATCACTTATATGTTTCACACTCTCTCAGAAGGAAGAATTGCAGGCGTTATCTAGATTCCATTAATTTGCTGAGAACATATTCGTGTCCTATTACAATAAATTAGGTTACAGACCCTCCACACAAGATCATCACTTTATCAAATAGCTGAATTACTGAAAATGTGTTTAAGATCAAGTGTCATTTTGATCTCACAATTCTATTTAAAATTAAAGTTCATTTGGGGGCACTTGGCTGGCTCAGTTGGTCGAACATGTAACACTAGATCTTGGGGTTGTGAGTTGGGTGTAGAGCCTACTTAAAAAAAATAGATAAAATTCAAATTCACTTAAAATTCTGCCTTAAAATAGAGTTGACTGTATCTCTAAAAGGAAGAATCTTTTGGTGAGATAAACAATAATTATCTGCTACATCTAGATTGTTTTTAATCTTATGTATTTGTGTTATATTATTTTTTCTTGTGAACGTGCTGAACGTCCCCCATTACTCCAACAGTAGTAGTGAGTACTGCCGAGTGTGGCTTGTGTTTGCACATCTTTAAGCCTCGTTTAGTGAGTTAGTTTAAATTAAGCAAAAGTTGATACAATTACACGCATAATTGTTGCTTGAAGTTTGGAATTTATTGCATGAGTATTTAATGGGTGTGAAAACTGTCATAAAAGGAGAGATATTCATGCAGAAAAAATGTACACAATTTCCCAAGCGTTTAAGATTGCAACTCCTGGTTCTGCCCACCCCACTTCTGTGGAAGGACGAGAGCTATGAGGGATTTTGTGAGAATAAGGAAAGATGGAAAAATAAAAATTCTCTTTAGAGAAGACTTCCCTGAGAGAATCCAAATTGATTTAGTTACTACAATTCAGGAAAGAGAATCAGTCAAAATGGTCAGTCCAGTTAAGTCCATGCAGCTGGAAGGAAGCCTGCAGTGGGGAGTGGTGTTTGTCACACGACTGAAGCCCCAAGGTCACTACGGGGGCAGCTCAGCCCCTCAGACCCAGCTGCCCGTCTGCTCTCACCTACTAGGCTCTGCAGAATGTTGATTAAATGTTCTGCTTCTGTTCAATTATCTGAGAGCCTGGTGTCATTAACACATTCCATCAGAGTTTAGGAAAAGCTCTGCTACTTGGGGAAATACATCCTGAAACATATGTAGGTGAAAATAGATCATAACGTTCATACTGAACGTGTCTGTGGGTTAAAATCAGGAGGAGCAACTCGTTGTATATGCAGATCATTCCATGGCCAGGAATGCTGATTATTTACTAATTACTCACATCACTGATTGATGTTAAGTTCTATTGACCTTCCTCGTACCTAGAAATAGTATCGCCCACCACATCATTTTAAATGTGCTCCCTGGAAGCTGACTTCACCTCCTCTTGTTCCTAGACCCCACTTTATCTTTCAAGATTGCTGATCCTAAATGCTGCTATGAGGGTAGTAGGGGCTGACGCAGGTTCTCCTGTCCCTTCCCATCTCCATCGCATCTCCTGGCTAAGACAAGCACACCCACACAAGTCACTTGTGTACTCTTGCTACTGCCTTAGTTTATTTTCTTCATTCACATCTAAAATCTTTGCATTCATTTATTTCATTTCTGTGATGATCTGCTTCCAATCCCAAAATGTAGCCTCCATCGGAGGGGAGGGGTTCTGTGTGGCTCACTGTTCTGCCCCAGGACCAAAAAGAGCCTGGAATATAGAGCTGCCTGATAAATATTTTTTTGAATGAATCAATGAAGTGGCTTAAGTTACAAGTAGGAGAATTAGTTCTATAAAGAATCATAGTCCAGGGGCGCCTGGGTGGCACAGTTGTTAAGCGTCTGCCTTCGGCTCAGGGTGTGATCCCGGCGTTCTGGGATCGAGCCCTGCATCAGGCTCCTACACTGGGAGACTGCTTCTTCCTCTCCCATTCCCCCTGCTTGTGTTCCCTTTCTCCCTGGCTGTCTCTTTCTCTGTCAAACAAATAAATAAGTAAAATATTAATAAAAAGATCATAGTCCATTTCTAATGAAAAACAAATTTGCAACACAAGGATACAAAATTGGATACAATTTCGCCATTGGTTTCTCATTTCCTATCGCTGACTGGTGAAACTTAAAATTGTTTCTGATAACGTGTGAATGTCCTCTGTATGGCTATATAACCTACATCTCTTCTTACAGAGTGTAACTCATTCAGTCCTCATACTAGTCCCAGAATAGAAGTAAAGCAGGTGTGTTAACATTCTTTTTACAGAAGATATAACAGCCTCAGGGTGTCACACGACTTGCCTAACGTCAGATGGTTGTTAAGGATAGAGTCTTATTTGTCAGAGAGAGAGTACGAGCAAAGGGAGCGGCAGGCTGAGGGAGAAACAGGGTCCTCACTGAGCAAGGAGCCCTATGTGGGACTCGATCCCAAGACCCTGGGATCATGACCTGAGCCAAAAGCAGATGCTTAACCAACTGAACCACCAAGTCATCCCAAGGATGAAGTCTTCTGAGTCACAGTCCAATGTTCTTTTAGAAAAATAAATAATATGAGGAGTACAATCATATTGTACTGAATTTCTACCATTAATTATTTAATTCATTCAATTATTTATTACCAAAAATGTAATACTTTCATGTCTGCTATGTTCCGGCACAATTTTAAAGCACTGTGTTTGTTTGATTGGGGGAAACTAATAATAAGCAAATGAATATATTATATAATTTCAGATAATGACAAGTACTGTAAAGATGTAAAATAGTGTAAGAAGTAGAAACTGAGAAGAGAGCAGAGATGGACTGTTTCAGATAAAAATGGCCAGGGAGGCCTCTCCAGGAGGTGGTCTGAGTAAAGGTTTGAATAAAGTTGCCCAGAAGGGAGAGCAATGAGAGCACAACTAATGCAGTTAGTAGGTATTGAACACCTCATTTATAAATTGAATTCCCAAAAGGCTATCTCTAAATCAACCCCTCTAAACAAAAACAAACAAACCAAATCATGTCAACAATAAACATTGTTAGAATACTCTCAAGGAAGTAACTTCTAGGGTAAGTCCCTTTCGAATGTAAAAAGTATGAAATAGAAACTTCCAAATGAGATCATGATTTAACCAGACTTGCTTCATAAATGGGTAGTGTGACTCAAGGGTTTTCTGAAAGCTAGGTACACCTGTACAGTATGGGTTTTCGGAGGCTTTGAAATTAATGTGTGTCCTTACATTTAAATGTGGATGTATCTGATTTCCTTCAAACAATGACTTGATCCAAGAAAATTTCCACTGTTGCTCTCCTGGCACTTTGAAACTCTCTCCAGAATGTGGTTGTTTATATAAATCCAGCCAACTTTCAAGTCTTCCTTGAGATTAGGAAAACTAGTGCGGCGCCTGGGTGGTGAAGTTGGGTAAGCATCCGATTCTGATTTCAGCTCAGGTCATGATCCCAGGGTTGTGAAATCAAGCCCGCCGTTGAGCTCTACACTGGGCATGGAGCCTGCTTGGGATTCTCTCCCTTCCTCTCCCTCTGCCTCCCACTAGCATGCCCACACTCGCACGCAGGCTCTCTCTCTCTTGAAGTAAATAAAATCTTAAAAAAAAAAGAACAAACAGTGGTAATATTTCGACTTTCAAAAACCAACAATGAATACAAAATAACTATAGGACACTGCCAAAGCACTCAAACAAACTAAGCATATCTGTGTGCTATACAAATAAAAAGAATTGCTCCCCAGAATATGGGTAAAATGACTTTAGGTTTTGCATACTTTTAATTCTCTTTAAAAAATAAATAAGCCCTCAACTTTAAATTTCATCTAAATCAGTCTCCAAAGTGATTATTTCCAAAATGTGTCTACTCCTACATTTATCTCATTATCCCTCTGGAAGGAAAGGTGTTAAAATGTAAGTTCCCTTTTTGACAGTTTTATGAATTGAGTGGGGGGAAAATCACTGTAAGTTATATAATATGAACGATTGGTATGTGAAATTTCATCCAGGAGAATAGATCTTACACCACACATTGAGATTTTGCAGAAAAACTCCTAATTTCAGAAGAAAAGCCATAAAAAATCTACCTCATTCAAATTTTGTCATCAGTCTAAAAGTGTAACGTTCCCTTGGGGCGCCTGGGTGGCTCAGTCATTAAGTGTCTGCCTTCAGCTCAGGGCCTGATCCCAGGGTTCTGGGTTTGAGCCCTGCATCGAGCCCCCCATCGGGCTTCCTGCTCCACTGGGAGCCTGCTTCTTCCTCTCCCACTCCCCCTGCTTGTGTTTCCTCTCTCACTGGCTGTCACTGTCTATCAAATAAATAAATAAATCTTTAAAAAAATTAAAAAAAGAAACAAAAATTTGCAAATGTATAAAATGTAATGATTCTTGAAGATTGTGGAATTTTATTTTACAGCCAAAACCCCCCCAAAATTTTTACCTTGAATTTTTGGTGATGTGTTCATCATACTGTGCTATGGTAGAGGCTGCCAATAGATCTTTGTGTTCTTTTTTAGAGCCTTGTATTTTAACTTGTTGGGTCTCTGGATCATTCTGGTGTGTGCTGTCTTCTCTGGCTTAATCATGTACTCCCACTTCAAAGACTGTGATCCTTGGACTTCTGGCATTATCTCAGCACCAGACCAGGTATGTGTTCCCTTGGGACCCGTGGGGAATGGCTGAGATGAGTGTGCTTCTGGCCAGGAAGGAGTTATATGGTTTCCTCCCATTTTTCCACCCAGATCTCAAGCCACTTCCTAAGCCCCAGAGAGTTGATTTCTTTCCTCTCCTCTTGGGTGACATCACCATACATCAAGTTCTAAAATGGACGAGTGACACATAAAAAAGTATCTCACCTTGTCTGTGAAGATACAGAGGCTAGGGGCCAGGGCAAGGCTGGGGAGAGTGGAAGTCAGGCTTGACCCCATGGCTTTGTTTGTTGATGCAGCCTTTCAATTCTTTTTTTTATATGTCTCAGGGTTGATTAAAGATACTTTATTCTCAAATTGAACAGAATGTCCCTTATTTCTATAAAGCTTCTGCTCATGTCTTCTCGTCATAGCTTAAACATCATCACTGCAATATACTACATTAAAAGTGTTTTCAAAAACTCCATTTACGGAGGATGTGTTCAAGAGGAACCATCACTCCTCTCCCCTTTGTATATTCCACTGTCCCCTCTGTCCCAGGGGGGCTCCTCTCTCACAAATCTGACTACAAAGTAGAACATAATACCTAGATTCCCTGAAGATGCGTTTTAAGCATTTGTTGTTAGGATTTAACTGCTAACTTTAAGGGTAGACAGGCAAGGGAGTGGCATATATTGCAAACATAGGAAAAATGAAACAAGTTCTTGAACCTTCTAAAGCTCATCCAATCCTTTCCTTTAATATCAGCTGCCCCATCCCACCCCTTCACCTCCCCTCCAGCTGGAGCTGGACCTCAGGCCCATGAAATCAGATTAATCATAACCTCAATTGCCAACATGTAACAACCTGAGTCCACGCAAACTCCTCTATTATTTTTTTCTTGTCTTTTTCCCACCTCCTTTTGCTAAAAAGCGACGTTTTCACATTTCAGACTACTAATAAGGCCGTTAATCCTATCTTGTTTTACTTCCTCTTCAGCTGATGCCATACTTCGTCTTGGAGATATTTTCCACAATGCCAGGACTACCTGGACTCTTCGTGGCTTGTGCCTTCAGCGGAACTCTGAGGTTAGTGTATTGACAACACTCTGCTCTGATGATGCCGAGGATGATGGCAGTGGTGATGGCAAGGACAGCGAGGTGGCAAGGGGGACAGCGGTCGTACCGTGCACTTACTGTGTGTTGGCTGCCCTGCTGAATGCTTCATTTGTACGAGCTCCCTGGTTGTATGAGACTGAAAGTTTACTCGTGAAACTTCATGAAGTAGTTTGGATTTGAAGATCAATGGGAAAGCATGAGAAGTGGTAACCTTAAAAATGAAAGCCACCAATTATCCTAGCAGCAAAAGATGGGTTTATTGGGGAATAAGAGAGAACTGCAATACGGGACAAGAAAGCTGAGGCAAAACCGTAGGCGAGTGTGGGGAGCGAAGGAGCGGTCTGCTTTTTTGAAGAGAAAAGGAGCAAGTTGGGAAGGCTGTTATGAACTAAAGGACCAATTGGCATAAACTGGGAGTTCAAAGCATGGTGGCTTTTCATTGGCTGAGTGGTTGCTGGGGGGAAAGCATCTCTTCCTCCGGGTGGGATAGAGTAGTATCCAAGTGCGAGGTCAAGGCTATGTAAGGTCAAGTCCTTCTCCTCCTGATGGGTCTGCAGTAGACTATAAGTGGTAGGGCATGCTTTTATGAGGACAAAAGGAGTAAGTGGCTCTTGGATTTTACCATTAAATGTGATATCAAGTTTTAATTTGAAAGATATTATTTACACGTAAGAATACTTATTTAAGGGGCAGCTGGGTGGCTCATTCGGTTAAGTGTCTTGGTTTCAGCTCAGGTCGTGATCTTAGGGTCTTGAGTTGGAGCCCTGTGTTGGGCTGTGCGCTTAGCACAGAGTCTGCTGGAGATTCTCTCTCTTTCTCCTACCCCTCCTGCTTGTGCTCTCTGTCTCTCAAATAAATAAATAAATCTTTAAATAAAACAAAGAATATTCATTTAACTTAATAAATTGTAAAGAAGAACAAAATGCATTTACTTATTCTACTTTTAGGAAAGTGTTTTATCAGAGATATTGAATTTTATTAAATTTTTACCATTTTTGAAGTGGCTATTTTTTTTAACTTTTGGCATATTAACATGTTGACAGATATCCAAATTAGCAATATCCTTGAATTCATACAAGGACTTTAACTTGTTTCTGGTGTAATTCTAATTTAGTGTACTACTGCATTATTTTTTGCAATATTCTTTTTAGGATTTTACATCCGTAACACAAAGTGGTATTATTCTGTGGTGTTGAGATTAGGATCTCAGGGAAACTCAGGACAGAAAACACGAGCACCAAAGGAGCAGCCACAAGGAGGGGTGACACTCTAGCTTTTATTGTCCCTTTCTATAGAGCTTTACTTATGTATCTTTTTCTCTTACTAAAGCTGAGTCTTTCCAGATTAGACAACATGTAGCTGTCAACAGATAATTCCCCATAAGAGAATGGATGGCTCTTCTAATCTCAAGTCCAAAACTTCTACGAAAGGGACACAGTGGACAGTACATGCTATAGAGAGATTCCTTCTACTACAACCTTAAGTCGGATGTTGAGTTAAGAAAGGAAAAGAAAGGAATGGGGATACAGTAAAGAGATAGTGTTTGAGGGATAGGAAAAATTAGAAAGAAAAATTTCTTCCATCTTATAGAAGACTTAGAATCTGAGAAATTGGCATATGGATAACATACTCGGCCACAAAGGCAACCCAGTAGAGGTTCTATATGGGCCAAATCCAGCTTTTTACTCCCGCTCTCTCAAAGGATTTAAGGGCCAACCCGAACATTCCTAACACCTCCTTTCCTTATTTGACTTTCAGGGAGCTGCAGATAGAAGGGGAGTCTGGCAGGAAACACCCTGCATTGATCCTCAGGATAATGAGAATGGAATCCCAAAGTACTTGACAGTTTCAATTCCCTAGAAATGGGTCTTAGGAAATTTCTACTTGCTGTATCTGCCAGTTAGGGAAGGAACTTTTAATTTTGCATACGATGGACCTGGAATTATTCCAAATAAAGTAAGCTACAACTAAAATTAATGGTACTATTACCCTGCATTACAGAAAAAAAGAAAAAGTTTGAATTTTCTTCCATGCTATTGGCACAGCTCGAGCTTGTCTTCAGATGAGCCCTGGAGGATAATAAAATGATTAGCTACTAAATATCAGTGGAAAATTTACAAACAGCTGGCCAGACTTTGTTCATCAGCTTGTTCCTTTTGCAGAACTCTTGCTTGTGATTTTGCATCACATGAATTTAATACTGTTATCTATTCTACTAGCTAAAATATTTCTCGCCTACATGAGGAATTAAATAAACTTTCATGCTATTCTGAAAAGAAAACCCCAACTTCCAGGTCCTCTGCCATCAAAGTGAGTTTGGGGGCCATAAGACTGGACTCTGGTTGGAAGTCAGAGAGAATGTCACATCTTTTATGTGGTTTTAGTCTTTGTCCATTTTCCATCTTATCTTTTGCTCCTTCTCTCTTACTGATTGCATTCTAACCACTCTGGCAGCTTCAGGCTGTTGAGCACAATAAGCTTTCCAGCTAGAGGCATTTAAATGTAATTTTCCCTTTGCTCTAGAACATCTTTTTCTCAATTTGCATGGGACCTTTCAAGTGCCTTTCTTAATCATCATTTCCTAAGGGAAGAACCCCCTAACTTCATATCAGTTCAGGACTCTGTAAAGGCATACTTTTGTAACACCTTGTTATTTTCCTTCCTAACAACTGTGATCAATTGTGTAATTGATTTTTGAATGGCTGTGTTGCTAAGTAGAGCGTAAGGGCTATGTTTTTCTGGTTCACCATTGTATGCCTAGTACCTAGAATGAAGAGATGCATAAATGGTAAGAATGAATGAATGAATGAATGAATGAATGAATGAATGAATGGACGAACGAACTATTGATTAATGAGTGGCAAACTGTACTGATTCCAGGATTAGTATAGTCGCTGCTTCCTGACTCAAATCTAACCTAAATACACACACACATACACACACACAACCGATTACTGCCTGCTAATTCATTTAATGTCTCGTTCAGGGGCATTAGTAGGTATTAGAGCATGAATAGCAAGCTTCTTCACTAGAGTTTGAAGAAACCAAAAGGCACAAAGCACAGAGACAGCTTTGAAGAGTGAGTAGGCAGGCCACGTAGCTCCCCTCAAGTCCCAGAGTAAGGACATATGTCTGCATCTGCTTTTTGTTTCTAGAGCCCTGAATGACAGGGCAGGCTGGTCGGCTTTATTTAGCTTGGACTGTGTTCTTGCTCTTCTCTCCCTGTAGCACCGTGGCTGCCAGCATCAATGCCTTAGCAACAGTGACCTTTGAGGATTTTGTCAAGAGCTGTTTTCCCCATCTCTCCGACAAGCTGAGCACCTGGACCAGTAAAGGCTTATGTAGGTACAGCCGGTGGGTTGTCTGCTCTTTACGACGAAATGTGCATTCAGGACTCACAGGCATAAATGCACATGGAGCGCATGAGGAATTTCACATAAGGATTCACACTTCCAAAGATATCAGGAGGGTAACAGGGAAGCATTACCAGCTGGCTTACTTTTCACCAACCCTCTCTCTGACAGTCTTCTGCACGCTCCCCACACTCTACGTGCATCACTTCAACATCTCCTGCTTATGCCTTGTTTTGACCACATCCATCTCTCTACACGGGAAGGTGTTTTGCTCGCTATGGCCAGGCACTTTGTCTAATAAAGTCAAATGCTTTCTTTTTCTTTCCTTTTAGTATTTATAACTTTATTTATTTACTTATTTGTGTATTTATTTTGAGTATAGTTGACGCACAGTGTTACATTAGCTTCAGGAGTACAACATCCCGTGGTTTGACAAGTTTATACATCACACCGAATTCTTTTCTACAGAATTTTTATTACCAAACTCCTGGTAACCTCACTTCAGGGAAGAACTGCTCCTTGCTCAATCACACAGCTGCATATAATGTTTATACTCACTGGAGCATTGCTGATATTGCATTATAGCTTCATAATTAACTTTATTAAAGTATGAACATATTATATACTTATTCACTTATTACAAAAAATGTAGGTTATTGGGGAAAATATATGTACTTTTTAAACAAAGTTATACCAACTTTTGTACTGGTTGGGTCTTTTTCCTAGGCTAGTACAGTGAGCATTTTCCTGTGTCATTTATGCATTATTTGAAAACATGGTTTTTGAATGTTTGCTTGATAGTTTACAAAATGGCTTACTTTTTTAGTGTTATGTTGTTACTTTTTAGAATCTTTCTTCATTTTTTATAACATTGTGATGACGCCCATATACATTAATCTTTGATGGCATCCATAATTTTTTTCCTTAATAAAAACCTCCAAAAGAAAATTACCAGATCAAATAATAAAACTTTACTGACAGTTCTGGATATATATTCTGAAAACTATTTCCAGCATGGTCCAGTTAATAATAGTCATGTGTGGCAGCAGTGAGTAGTGACATTTTTCTTGTGCACTTGACATTAGCTTTTTAAAAAATTGGCCAAATTCATGGGCAAAATAACATCACATTTTTGCTTTAATTTACATTTTTGACTTATACTGCATTTGAACATTCTTCAGATGACAAATAACCATTTGGATTTTTTGTGAAAAATCTATGCTTTCTGTTTGTTGATAAGATATTAGAACTTTTGTCTGTAAAATCTCTTCATGTATAAAGGAAATGTGACCTTTATGTATGGCAGAATGCTCCCCAGATTTTTTAAAATATATTTTTGATGTACAGAAATTATAATTACATATTTGACCAAATTTATATATCATTTCTTTTACTATGTTATCCATTTCTCTTTTTTTAAGATTTTATTTATTTATTTGAGAGAGAGAGAGCACTAGTGAGGAGGAAGAGGAGAAGCAGACTCCTGCTGAGCAGGAAGCCTGATGCGGGGCTTGATCCCAGGACCCTGGGATCATGACCTGAGCCAAAGGCAGACGCTTAACGGAGCCACCCAGGCGCCCCTATCCATTTCTTTATACTTACAAATTTCCTATGCAAAACCCATTTATAGATTTCCTTAGTTTTTTTCTGGATTGTAAATAAGTTTATATTTCACATTTAATACTAAATGTATTCAAATTATTTGATTTATGATTTATGATGAGTATCTAAACTTTTTTTTACTTAAGTAACCAATTTCCTAAGTATCATTAATCCAATAATCTTAACTGGTTGTTAATATTTCAGTGATGATAATATACAATATAAAATTCCTTCATC
This sequence comes from Ailuropoda melanoleuca, assembly GCF_002007445.2. Lineage (NCBI taxonomy): Eukaryota > Metazoa > Chordata > Mammalia > Carnivora > Ursidae > Ailuropoda > Ailuropoda melanoleuca. The sequence continues at coordinate 57,983,384 of NC_048233.1, read as the reverse complement.
TGTAAGGATTTGTTTGAGGATTTTATATATTATTTCCATTAAATTAAATCGCCAATTGCAGGACACATACCATCTTGTTGCATATTATAGCTTTATAGTGTTTTATTTAAAACATCTGCTAGAGAAAATCCTGTCACTTTTCTTTCAGTTTAAAATTTAAAAAATTTTTCAATTGTTGCTTTTCTTTATTTTTTTTCCTGCAAAAACAAACTTTGGGTTATATGTGTTTATTTATGCTTTAGAGTGACTTTAAAATAATTTATTGTATGTCATCTCACTGCACCTCCATCCCAAGGGGATTGCATTAAATCTAAAAATGTTTTGGGGAAGAATTGACATCTTTGTAAGCTTTCTATCTAGCAATAGCATTTTCTATTTCATAGTATCATGTTTTCCAATCTAGATATTAATAACACTCACATCTTCCTCCTTCAGCTTTTCCTCCTCTCCCTTCTACTTTTCCTGTTTTCTCCATAGTATCTTCTAAACCATTTATTATCAGAGTGGAAAATCTATAGTTTTTCCTTTGTTTTGTTTTGTAGAGAGCATGTATCTGGCCATTTACCCAACTCTTGTGGTTCTCAAAATTCTAATTGGTTTTCTAGGAAGTGTCTGAAAATACTGAGTTTTATCACCTTATTCTTAAATGTTCTTCTCATTTGGGTTGTTTGTTCTCCATATGCTTTACTTTTTCTCTTATTTTCATAACTTTGTTCTTTTTCTCTGCATACTTGAAGAACTCAAGTTTTCTCTTGGTTACTTTGAGTTCTCCACAAAGTAAATTTCTTAACAATAATCATTTTAATTTTGCAATTGTATTTTGTTCCTTACATTTTATTATATAAATTCAATCTTACAGCAACATTTAAAGACGTTTACCATAAATTCTCATATGTATATACACCCCCTGGATTCTCCATTAATATTGTACTAATTTTGCTTTTTCATATATCCATCCAGCTCCCTATCCATCCGTTAATATATCATAAAATTGTTACATTTCAAAATAAATTGCAGACATCAGTACACTTCCCCCTAATTATTTTAGCGTACACATTATTAACTAGAATTGAATACTTGTATAAAATTTTTATGTAAAATCCACCTACAATAAAATAGACAAACGGTAAGTATACATTTGCTGAGTTTTTTTGTTGCATTTGTTGACAAATGCATATACCTGGGTAACTCAACCAATGAAGATAGAAATCATCATTACCTTGGAAAATTTTCTCTTGCTTATTACAGTCAATCCCTTCCGCCACATCCCCCTCTATAGGACAAATACGATTCTGATATTTTCCACCCCAGATTAGTTTTACCTCTTCTAGAATGTCATATGCATGGAATCACACAGTACACACTGTTTTGTTTTGTTTTTTGTAAGACCCCTTTCACTCAGCATGTTTTTGTTTCTGAGATTTATCCATATTGCACTTCATCCCTTTTTATTTCTGAGTAGTATGACAGTGTATGGATACATCACAGTTTTTTAAACTTCTAATTCTGTTGATGGACCTGGGGTGTTTCAGTTTGAGTTTACAATGAATAAAGGAGCTATGAATTCTCTTGTACAAGTCTTTTTTGTGAACATATTTTCATTTTTTTTTTTTTGGTAAAGACTTAGGAGTGGAAGTGCTTGGTCAATTATCATTTTTAATTCCTTTGTAGCCCTTCTTTAGCCCACTTGGATCTATTTTCATCTGAATTTACTGGTGTTGCATCTTATCTTGCCATTTTTCACCTCATGTGCTTTCTCTTGACCTGCACTTGTTTGTTTCATTGAGTCTATGTGTTTTTGCATCATATTAAAATTGCCAAACAGTTTCTAAATACTTTTTTTCCTGCTTCCTAAGGTAAATTATTTCTAGAAAGCATACTGTGTATTTGAGTTTTAGGTTAATATATTCATTCCTTTGTCTGGCAATATTCTGCTATTTATCCCACATTTCTTTTTTCTTTCTGCTTGTGCTTGAACAAGGAGAGATCAATGCCGACCACATGTTTGTTAACTAAGTAGGTGAATTACCTTGATTCTATTCACTATCTTGCACGACAGATTAGAGTTGATAGCAGGTGGATGGGCATTACTCCCAGTACAATTCCCAATTTCTAAACAATATTCAGAAATATGCTTGATGATAGTAGCAATTTCCTTTGTGCCCATGTCTGATCCTCTGAGCTGATGTAGCACTTGGAAAATCCATAGCATTTACTGCAGCTCTGGAACTTTCTTCCCTTCTCACATTCAGTGTTTTGTTTGAAGCCATACACTCCAGGTCTCTATGGAACTCCAACCAATTTCCCTAAATTTCCTGCCTCGCTGGTTGCTGTTGATTGTAATCTAGTGGAAGTATAATGTTTGGGGGAGGGGGGGATGAATCAATTCTCTAGTCAGTTCAAAAAAGTAGAATCCCTGGACTGAGGGATTTGAACAGATAACTGCTGGCCCCGCAGAAGGGAAGTCAGTAGTAGACAGAAAACATCTTTTGTTATTTTTTTCAGGTCGGCAGAGTTCTTCTGATTCATGAAGCAGTTCAAGAATCAGGGCAAACATTTTTTCTTTTATTTGCAGTCCAATCTATAATGAGACTAATTTTAGAATTCCAAAATGTTTTGATTGATCAAACTTGGTGTTTAGTGTTGTTGTGAGCTTCCCTATTTTTCTGGCTTATTGAGAAGTTGGAAAATAATTGCATTGAATGTTGCTAGCATGATTTCATTTTAAGAGTGAGTTCCTGATAAAAAATATCATGAATATCATGTACTAAACCTGAAATATAATCATCATCATTAATACTAATAGTAATAATGGCAAACACAAGTCCTTTCCATGTACCAGGCGGTGCTGGATGCATTATTTATGTGTAATCCCTTCCTACAATGTGAGATCTTTGGGACAGGAGTCAGGTGCTGACTTTGCAGCCCTGGCACTGGTAAGTGGCTGACATATGGTCAGTACTCTGCACTACGACATGTCATGTTGAGAACTGAGCTAGATATTTAGCTGGGAAGTCATTTCAAACAGAATAAACAAAATCATTTTCTCTCTGTTTCTGTCACTGGGTCTCTGTCTATATCTCCAACTCTTCATCTCTTTCTCCTTCTCTTATTTAGTTTCAGGGTTATAATGGGAAATGAATGCAATTTTAAGATGATTTTTCAACAAAGATGTATAAAAACAATTATTTTTTAAAAGGTGATTTAAAAGAACTCGTCATCTTAAAAAGATGACAAGACACGTCTGCTTCTTCACTCAGCGAGCTCCCTCAGTCCTAGGGGCCCTGGTAGGCGTGAGATGCTTCAGGGCTTGCATTCCAATGGCCCTTGGAGTGCTCCCACATAGATATGTAAACAAATAAATCATTTCACAATATACTAAAGGCCAGAAAGATGATAAGATAAAGCACTAAAGGAAAAGATTAGAAAAACTTTCCAGAGCTGCAAATGGCGTGAGATACCATGTATAGATACTTAGCCATCTTAAAGACGAAGAACTATCTGAATCCCAGAAAGGTTACTAACTTCTTCAGCTACTTTTTGATGAGTGGTCAAACTGGAATTACTTCCCACTAATTGGGTCTGTGTTAGTCTAAACCAGTGCCTTCTCCACATTTTTATGTTGTGTCCACATGCTGGCTCTCTTCCTGAAACCTGGAGGGAAAACCCCTGGAGGCTGGATTCCAGCTCCTTTTGCTGGATCGGGGACTGGGGACGAAGCCTCCCCCATGGCCCTCTCGAGGTTTGCGATGGCTGAGTGGCCAGGACAGTTCTCACTGAGATCCTTCCAAAAGGGTTTACCTCAGAGACTGTCCTAGGCAGGAGCTCAAGAAATCGCGCAAAGCCAGCTTGGACGATGGTGACAAGTTGTCTTTCTTTCAGGTCTCTTGTTTGGCGTGCTGTGTACCTCTATGGCTGTGGCTGCGTCCCTCATGGGGGGCGTCGTGCAGGTAAGGAAAGAGAAGAAAGACACCTTTGACTTCAGAGCAGCTCTTTACCCACTTTCTTTGCTAATGCTTTGCCTATCCCTCCTAGCACCATATGCTGAGACTCCCTGATACCAGGTCCGCGTTAAACATACATGTAGGGGCGCCTGGGTGGCACAGCGGTTAAGCGTCTGCCTTCGGCTCAGGGCGTGATCCCGGCGTTATGGGATCGAGCCCCACGTCAGGCTCCTCTGCTGTGAGCCTGCTTCTTCCTCTCCCACTCCCCCTGCTTGTGTTCCCTCTCTCGCTGGCTGTCTCTATCTCTGTCAAATAAATAAATAAAATCTTTAAAAAAAAAAAATAAACATACATGTAAAATTGCAACCGAAAATCCTTTACAAGGGGAAACTATTAAAAACCAGGAACGGTCACATGTGCACTGTAATTAAATTAGAAGCTTTTTTAAAATCCAGATCTGAGAATATATGATCCTAAAATAAAAGTGGAATTGATAATTATAATAGCAAAAAATAAGAATAATTGCTATTAATGGAACAGTTACTATGTTCTAGGTATGGTCCCAGTGTATTACCTCACTCTTTATCACTTCTCTCAGGGTAGTATGATTAATGTACTAACTTTACAGATGAAGAAACTAAGAAGTAGAGCGGTGAGGGGATTTTCCCAGTCACATAGTTACAGAGTGGGGGAGCTGGCATGTGAGCCCACCTCCACCTATTATCCAGCTAAACTGCCTCCCATCTGTCCAACTCCCATTGCCAGAAAAGGACGATGCTAGAAGGAGCCTCAAGGCTAATCTGTTTCAGTATCTTCATTTTGATTATAGAAAAGAGTGAAAAAACCCACTCAGGTTCTCACAGCCAGTCAGTGGCTGCGTTTATGGCCCTCGTCTCCCGAGCCACCTCTCTTCCCTCCGCAAATAGCCCACCTCTCAAAGCAACGGCAGAGAAGCCCATCTTCAGACCCTACTTCAGCCCTTTCGATCCACCTTGTATCTTTGCTTCATTTCAAAATCCTTCCTATTGTCGCGGCGTGGCATAGGTTTTCACTGTGTGCGGAGTAATCACTGACTTCCAGAGAATGCATTTTGGTTTGCAGAGCTGTACATCTTCCTTGATCCTTCCAGTGACTACCTACCCAGATTCCGTTCTTTCTGTGTTGAGCTTCAGGGAGTAGTTAGGGAGACTGAGGGACATGATCATTCAGCTGTCTACATAAGAAACTGTGGGACTGGAAACCCAGTGTCCTGTCCAATAAGCTAGGAACTCAACCGTTTCATCACAGATGCTTGACAATCTTTTCCCAGTTTTTGTAGCACTTTCTATTTGCCCGTCCACAGCCAGCAGCTTTCCATCCACGCATTCACGGGAAACACATTTCCAAGTCGACGCTGAGGCCTTGGGCCCCATTTCTTCCTCCCCTTACCCCAACATTTACTATTAAGAAAATATCATCATATTGAATTTAGTGAGAATTTGAATTACTATATTGTTGTTTCCCAGAAATGTGTGCATTTTAATCTTATTTCCAATTGAGGTAGGAAGGGCTTTGGAATACACATGGACCCCTCCAAGACTGGTATAAAATCAAGCTTACCGTGAAGAGGGAATGATTGTGAATGATGTTCTCATCTGCTGGGCCCACTTTCTTGACTTTTTAAATGTATGCCCCACAGTTCACACAGTTTAGGAGACTCTGGTTGGCAAGAATGACAATTCTGAGTTCTTGTTTCCTAGAGAGATATTGTCTATAGGATAGCCCTCTCATTTCTTTGAATACATCTGATTTAACAGGTACAGGAAGGCACGTATAATTCCCCTATTTAACTTTCCAAACAGTTTTGCCATATTGAACACAATGGGACATTCATGTTCAGGTTTCACACATGGGAAGCCTGAAGCCTAAGTCTCGTGGACATGAGGTATAGGACCAAGTTTATCTTCACGTTCACAAAACCATCCCATACTGATGTTGTGTGTTTGTGGGTGGTGCAAGGGGCAGGCAGCTTGAATCTTCTTAAACAAAAGTCCTTTTATTGTTCTAGCTTGGGACTTTATAAAGTGTGTTCTGGAGACTTTTGTCCTGTGGAATACTCTAAGAAAGCAAGTTTCCAATGTCAAAGACATTTGGGAAATGCTCCACACTGCATTCGCCTCTCAGAAATCCACAGCCCTGTTAGCATAGTGAAGGTCCTGGGAAGTCCCCAAATAAAGAAACCTGTTTCACTTTGTTTTTTATTTTTATTTTTTAAGAGTTTTACTTGTTTAAGTAATCTCTATACCCAACATGGGGCTTGAACTCACAACCCTGAGCTCAAGAGTTGCATGCTCTTCCGACTGAGCCAGCCAGGCATCCCCTTTTTACTTTAAATATGTGACCATAGACTATACGTGGGGGGAGGGCAGAGGTGGTGGTGGTGGTGGCAGAAATAGGGGGAGGGGGCAGATAACAGCAGCAAAGATCACCCGTTAACTAGTGATTTGCGGAGTTCCCTCTGGGAAAGGCCATTCTGTCCATTATGCTTCTATCTTAATGATTATCATCCAGTTCTGCTAAGGGCTGTGATGACTTCCAAGCACGTTCTTATCTTAACTTGAGAAAATGCTTTCTGGGTCCCTGAACAGTCCAACAATTAAATGACATGCCTCAGGAACCAGAGAGCTCACTAACAGGGGAGGCAATAACAAAAATAAGAAGATAATAATAATAGTGGATAAAACCTGAAAGTAATAAAACACTGTATGTTAACTAACTGGAATTAAAATTAAAACTTCGGAAAAAGAAAAAAAATAATTGCAGATAACATTTTGGGAGGTATTTATTATCTGCTCTGGAATGCTTAGTCACTATTCTGGCCTTTCTCAAATTCCACATTGAATACTCACAAGGAAACCCAGGAAGTGAGCATTATGATCCCCACTTCATATATGAGAAAGCTAAGACACAGCAAGTCGAACCCCCCAAAACATATGTTCTTGGCCATAACCCCTGTTTCCAGGAGCAACTTATGTGAGATTTGCCTACTGAGGAGAAAGCTGTTGGATGAGCATTAAGCTTTCCCCCATTTGAATGTGCTTAAGAACAACAAAAAGAAAGTCAAAAATTAAAATTAGTTTATTTGTATAAATTACAGAAATATGTATTTTCAAAAGCCAGAAACTGTTGGGTGTTTTTTCTTTCTATCATGTGAAAACCCTTTTTTCCAGAAGTATATTGGCTGATGACTTTATAAGAGATTGTTAATGTTTTTTCCTCCACTGGGGGACATAAATGCCTTTCCTAAACTTATTGATTCTCCCATAGAATAGCTAGTAAATTAGCTTCCAAATTCAGCAGCCACGGCAACTATAAATTCATGCTATCAGTCAACAGAAGAAATGTCAAGAATATTAAATTAAGTATTGACTTTGGGGAAGAGTATCGACTTTAATCTTATCTGCCTCCATGTTGTGGAAGATCCATCTGTGGCATTGACTTCATAAAAAATTAACCTGGAAACACAAACATAACAACGCATTGCAGCTCATGTTTCTAGAGAGAAGAACTTAAGTTACAGCTGGACGGCACTTGACGGCCTCCTGGTCCTATCTATTTTTCATAAAGAAGACTCTCTGAAATAGAATGCATCTGAATTAATAACAGAAGGTTCACCAAATCATTGTAATGAGCGGCAGGGCCAAAGTTAGAATCCAAATATTCCGACTATTAATGATGGAATCTTGCAAGAACTTTTCCCCTTAAACAAAAGGAAGAGACCATTATGAAGGTTTGTGTTCTTGACTTTTTTTTTCCTGTAGACTGCCTCTAAGAGAGAAAATGTGGGTTTTACAGCCAAACCTAGCTTAAATGTCTTAAATCTTACCTTTCCCATTTTCTAAATGGAATTACACCTTTAATATGTTTTCTATCCATACAGTTTTAGCATCTATAACATTCAGCTAGTGAGACCTACTAAGCAGGGTAATTGTGAGGATGAATTGAGGCTATTTATCTGGAGTGCCCGGTAGTTTATCTTAACCATGTGGCACGTAGTTGGTGCCTGACAAATGTAAGGTGGATATAGGATCTTTAGGGCATCCTCTTCTCAGTTGTTGACCTAAGAGCCCTACCGCTGCACTGATAGAACAAGTTAGGGGCTGCATTGCACGATAGCTAGTTGTGTGTGTGTGTGTGCATGCACGCGTGCGTGCACACGTTTGGTCCTTGCACACACCTGTTCACTTGCATGCATATTAGTGCATGTGTATGTCCAAGACTCTTGCAAGGCCATGGAAAAGGCTACAGGTCAATAGCAAATTAGTTTAATGAAAGCTCCTTACCAATTCAGTGGGCTCAATAACAGAGGGTAAGGGATAGGAAAATGCATTTGTCAAACTCCCTCAATTTCCCAAGAGAATAGAGCTGTAAAATGGAGAGATGAGATATGGAGTGTCCAGTGGCCTCCCCATCATGTCCCAACTTAATGCTTCAACATCCTTGAGGTGTTCTGGGTGGGATGGTGGGAATGGGGGAATGTATTATTGTCAAAATGATAGAATTGTTCAAACGAAATTAGAATAAGTGATCAGTCATGTAAGATATGAAACATTAGATATAGATATATTTATTGGTGCATTATAAAAAGAAAGGGTTTTTTTTGGCNCGGTGGGAATGGGGGAATGTATTATTGTCAAAATGATAGAATTGTTCAAAGAAATTAGAATAAGTGATCAGCCATGTAAGATATGAAACATTAGATATAGATATATTTATTGGTGCATTATAAAAAGAAAGGGTTTTTTTTGGCAAGATAGAAGATGTAAGCAAATCAATGAGTTCCTCCTTAAGGGAAAACTACTTCTACCGAATCCAAATTACCTGTGTGTATGTATACATATGTGCACCCACACACAAACACACAAATGTATGTTTCTGTGTATTTTTATTATTTTACATAGCGCTTACCTCCCCAGAAGGGAAGAATGGCTTCCAGAAAGCACATGATTAATGAATGCCACCGTCAGGATTAGGACTAAATATTATCATGAGTCTAAGATAGAGAGAGATCCAGGCAACCATGGAATCAGGGGAGTGGGCCCATTGATCTGATCTGTCTTGTTCCACAGGCTGCTCTCAGCATCCATGGCATGTGTGGAGGACCAATGCTGGGCTTGTTCTCTCTGGGAATCATGTTCCCATTTGTGAACTGGAAGGTAAGGATCTTGTGTGTCTCTCTATGATTCCCAGCTACAACTGAAGCCCAACTTGTTGGGATGAGCGCTGGGTGTTACATGTAAGTTGTGAATCACTCAATTCTACCTCTGAGACCTATGCTACACTGTATGTTAACTACCTTGAATTTAAATTTAAAAAAATAAGTAAAATAAAATCTCCTGGATCTACCTTTCCAATTGTTTGAAAAATAAAAATAAAATAAATAAAACTAAAGCCCAGCCATTTTCTCTCTCTTCCCATTTCTCCTTGGAAAGGCCATCTCTCTGTACCAGGAAAAAAAATGGTGGCTATTTTCCATCATAGAACTAAAGTAAACTCCTGTCTCTGACTTCAGTGAGGCCTTTCTAGAAGCAGAAAACAAGGTAAGTAAGAGAAGAACATGAAGTACCGGATGTCATGGCATCAAAATTGATTCTTTAGGGTTTAGATTGTCCTCCCTAAATTCAGGGCCCACAAAATGAAATTTAAAATATATACTGAATTCAGGAATAATTCAGGTTAAAGAAAACTTTGAAAATTTAAAACGCTATGTGAATTTCATTTTTTCCCATATTTTACATAAAATTATTACAATTAAATTAACTTAATTAACTTAAGAACGGGAGAGTAAACAATCCTGGTATATTCTGATCTTACAAGCTTATAGTATATCTTTAAGTAAATGCTAGTTGGATGACTTTAGAGAAATATAAATCAAAATGAAGATTTATTTGGAAAAATAATAACTTTAAAATAACTTAAAACTCATAATTTTCTCAATCTAACAAACTTGCTATTTTTTTTTACTTACTGCCATCCATACACTTGCATGCATATATTTTTAGAAAATCTTCAGACTACAAAAAAAAAAGAAAAAGAAAGAAGAAAGAAAGAAAAGAAAGAAAGAAATAAAGAAAACCTTCAGACTACAAAAAACCTGACTGCATAATTTTTAAATATACTTTAGGGTCCACGATGAAGCCAGAGTCACATGATCTAGCTAATTAGGTCTCTGCAGCTATCTGACCCTTGCTGACCTCTATTCCAGATAAATCTTTTGGAGCTAGGTAAGGATAAGTAGGGAGCATTTGGTAATTCGCAGGGCTTCCCTTACAGGCTTATTCGTTTTAATTAACTTTTCTGATATTGAGGTTGACAAAGATAACTATGTTTTGGGGAGATGATATGAGGGAAGGCAATATCCTGACCATGAAAAAACTAATAATGAGCTATATAACATCTTTGTCCTTCTACACATTAACCTATTATCTGTGTTAGTGAACTGTGGTCCTTCTATTTAGTTCAGAAAACCACCTTGGTCGAGGTAGAGGAAAGTAAACATTACAAATTTGAGCCACCTCCCACCTTGTCACTGGCCATGGCAGATCCTATTAACCAGTCACTCCTAATCTTCCCACAGAATGTGGATGCAAACCCAGAATCCTTCTCAGGTTGGCTTTCTAGGCAGCTACCATGAATCACTGACGTCTGAACCTCCCGCTGAAATCCATTCACCCTTTACTGGTAGGCCAGGGGAAGCAAACCACACCTCAAGCTAAATCAAGCCAGCAACCAGTTTTTGGTATGGCCTGCAAACTTAAAACGGTTTTGACATTTTTAAATGGTTGGGAAAAAATTAAAGAACAGTATTTCATGACTCACAAATATATGAAAATTCACATTTCAGTGCCCATTAATACTTCTACTGGTCATAGTCACTCTCTTCTGTTTATGTATTGTGGAAGGCTGTTTTTGTGCTATAGGGCAGAACTAAGTAGTTGTGACAGACATAGGATGGCCCACAAAGCCTAAAATATTTCCTAGCTGGCTGTTTGTAATACAAGTTTGTGGATCCCTGGTCTAGACCAAGGCACAAGTATTTGAATCACATGCATTACTTTAGTTTCCCCAAACAGTAATGAACAAAACATTCTGGTCCTATTATCAAAAGTCCTTTCCTGAATAGAGAAACTAACAAGTTATTTTCTCTCACAGAGAAGGCTCGGCTGTCCAGCAGAGGCTGGGAGCATCCAGGTTTTATTTTCCAGTCCTGGTCACTGCTAGACCACTCTGTCTCCTAGACAGGAGACATGACTCAACCACTCATTGACTTTTCACTGTTTATCAAGGAATATAATCCTTAAATGACAAGACTAGTAAATATGCTTGCTGGTACTTAGACTCAAACGAAAAGCTCCAAGCTTGTGAGTCAGGGTCTCTGCACGAATCACTTGGAAAGAGATATGGGAGAAAGAATTCCTATATAACAGCTTATCGCTATCAGTGAAAAATGACCACATTGTCTCCAGTTCCTGAGGTTTTCCCAAACTTCTGAGATTCTTCTGCTGAGAACTGAGGTCTCAACATGTTCTTCCCCACACCCAGTTTTGAGATATAACTGGCATATGGCACTGTGTAAGTTTAAGAAGTATAGAATAATGAATTGACATATATATTGTAAGATAATTACCACATTAAATTTACCATCATCTCATACAGATAAAAAAAGAAAAAGAAAAAAATATTCTGTGTGATGAGAACTTTTAGGATGTCTCTCTTAACTTTCGTATGTGTCATAGAGTGGTGTTATCTACAGTCATCGTGTTGTACATCTCCCAACAGATTAAATGGTAAGAAAAAACTAAAAGGAGGGGGGAAATTTCCAGCTAGAAATCTAAAAATAGTGACCATTATGACATTCTCCAATGTTTCATTTAAAGAACAAGTGACTCCTAAGGAAAACTGCTTTGTGAGAGTTGGAAAGAAGGCAGTTTGGGGGGGCTGTTTCCAGCCCATGTGGCCAAGACTTGGGGTGGACAATAAGAATCTCTGAGGCACGGACTCCACATCTCGTTTTGCTTTCAACAGCTTTGTCAAATCTCTCCTTAACTTTTTCTTTCCCTTCCTCAAGGGTGCATTAAGTGGCCTTCTGACTGGAATCACCTTGTCATTTTGGGTGGCCATTGGGGCCTTCGTCTACCCTGCACCAGCCTCCAAGACGTGGCCCTTGCCTTTATCCACAGACCATTGTGTCCCATCAAATGTGACAGAGTCAGTGCCTACAGTGCTACCGAGCAGGTATGTGGAACTTGAAGACGGTGTTCGGTCCCAGGGAGTGGGTAACCGGGTTAGAGGAAGACGCATTCTCCAGGGATACGTCCGACAAGCCAGATCTTGCTTTCCTGTGAGAATCCCGCCGGGCAGTGCCCAGCCTTGAAGAGTGTTGTGCAGGGCTGTTGAATGTTAAGCAGATATCCATTACCCTGCATGCCGGGGTTCACAAGAGTGAACTCAGCAAAAGCGTTAATCGGAAGTCTAAGTGCAAAACAGGAGAAGTAGTGGAGGGTTGGAAAATAGGTGGGTGGATATGAAGATCAGAGATGGCACCCTTGAAAGAGTAAAGGGCCTGAGTAGAATAGGTTTGTGAGCAATGAGGAGAATAGTTATGGACACACTGAGCTGGGAGCACTGCTGTGAGCTGGCAGCTTCTAGATCAAACTAAACTGGGCTTAGCAGAGGACTTTGCTTCTATTTATGGCTGGAATAGGTCATTTAAGATACCAAAATACAGGAGATAACATGGTGTAGGGAGAAGACCATGGCCTTTGAAATCAGAAACGCCTATGATTGGATGTGGATTTTACCATTTATCCACTCTATGTCTGCACAAGTTAGTAACTTGTCACTTCTTAAATTTTCAAGAGTCTTTGAAAAAAAAAATGAGGGTAATAATCTTTACTCTGCTGGTGTTTTGAAAGGATTAAATGAGAGAAGATATATATAGCTTGTAGCACTGTCCCCGACTTTAATAAATGCACATCCTCACACTCTCATTGTTTGTAAAAACAAATCTAAGGAATTTGGGATAGCTCCTTAACTCTACATATCAGGTGGAAAAATTATTATGGGCTGTGCTAGAGGATGAAGTAGGTAGAGATGCTTCCTAGAACTGTCCTGACTACATAGTCTATGAGCACTCCGTTGCTTCCATTTGTCTCTGAGTTTCATTTAGTTTAGAATAATTCCTTTCCATAAATCTTACAAATAATACCAACCTATTATAGTTCCCAAGTCCACCATGTTTCTTCTCTCCTGCCTGTGCTTTTTGTATCCTTTTTTCTTAGAGTGCTAAATCCTGGCTCTATCTACCTTCCTTGCTTGATTATCTACGAATTAGTCTTTAAAATAAGCTCAGATATTATCTCACACTTAAGCCTGGGTTTGATACTCTTTTTAAGTGTTCCCAGAATCCTTTGCTCCTATTCCATGGAGGTTTCCTTTATGATTGCCCATTAGCTCCTCTATGTAGACGTTGTGGCTTACTCATCTTTTTATCTCCAATATCTTTCACAATTCTTGGCACTAAATCTGGGCTTAATAAATGTCTAAAGAATGAATAATGCAAAAGAAATGGGAGGCACCGTCCTCATAATTTAGTATCTATAGGGCAATATTTGTAATGCCAGGATGGGCCGGATGGATACAATACAAAGTGAAACTAGACTACAATTGATTCTTTAAAAAAAAAGAATAACCAAGTGGCGAAAAATTAAAGTGTTGGAATTTTGAGAAATGCCAGGCCCTACAATGAACCGTCAGCGGTCAGTCCTCTACAACACTGTGGATCATAACGTCAGAACTCATGGAACTCTGACACGTGCTATTGTCGTCCACAGACCTGCCATTGCCGACACCTGGTATTCGCTCTCCTACCTTTACTACAGTGCAGTGGGCTGCCTAGGATGCATTGCCGCTGGAATAATCATTAGCTTCATAACAGGTTGGTTACATAGATGCCTCTCTCTGGGGCCAAGGAAGACATGGGCTAGTCTCATGCACTGGAGGACTCAGTGGATGGCTTCCTGGTGTGATTTTGGATCCACTGCAAGAAGCCCTTCTTCCCAGACATATATCTACTCTTTCCAAGCTGATACGCAAAACCATCCTCCTGAAGATCATATACATATCATTATTAATATATATAACATATATTTTAATTAATTATTTATTTTTTATTTTTAAGAATTTTTAAAGATTTTATTTATTTGAGAAAAAGAGTGAGAGAGCACGAGCAGGGGTTGGGGGAGGGGCAGAGGGAGAGGGAGAAGCAGACTCCAAGTTGAGCAGGGAGTCTGATGTGGGGTTCCATCCCAGGACCCTGGGATCATGACCTGAGCCAAAATCAAGTGTCAGATGTACAACTGACTGAGCCACCTTGGCAGTCCCACAATATCTATTTCATAAAGATTAGATATGTTTTATAACCTACATAAATATGTGCCTAGTACATAGAAAGCACTTGCTAATAAATAAATGTTATTAAGAGTAATACAATTCTATTAGGTTGAATGTCTTTTGACAGAGTGACATAGTGTCAGGGAATGTATCATTTAAACTTCAATTTGGAGCTTTAGGAATCTATATTTTTGTTATTTTTAGAAAGAAATTTGAATTTGGAAAAAGCTTGTGGACAGGCACAGTGTCTGGTACATAGGAAGAATGTGATCAAGGTTATAATCACTACTCCGCTACCCCATGGACGGACATTTAGACTAAACTGGCTATTGAATTGAAGACAGCCATCGAACAAGATTGGGTATTTGTGAACAGTTATCATTATACCAACATTTACAAAGGTTTTAGTCAGGGAATACTGTCAGCCTTTAAATCCTGGTTTGAATGTCAATGTGACTGACTCGTACTCCACAGCAGGGTTTGAAGGGATGGGGCATTGGACAGGTACGTTTTAATGATTGGAAAGGAGGTGTGAGGAAAGTCTAGACTGGCTGGAGGGAATGGGGAGGTATTGCTCATTCAGAATGCTGGGGTGGAATGAAGAAGAGTAAAAATAACGTTTTTAATTTTACAAATGATGACTCTGATGACCTCCAATATATTTGATGTGGCTGAAAAACCAAGAGTTTTCCTAAAGGAAGAAATTATGATTCCTGCTGTCCCCCGCCGGTGACCTACCAAAGGATAAGAGTAGAGTTTTCCATAATCCGTATTTAAAAATAAATATGGTGTCTCTGCTTAACTCTGTGTCTGTGAGTTTGCCTGACCTGAAAGTTCCTGGATATTTAAAAACTATCCCCCCACTCACATCGAGCAGTTACCAATTTCTGTCTATTAACCAGTCAGGCCTATTTTCACCCTTATCCTAAGAAGTGACTTAATTAGTAAGTATACAATGCTTAAATCCTTATGGAAGCCTTGGAAGCACGCAATCACCTCATCCGTCTGTCCTTACGTTAATAGGTCACCAGAGCGGCAAGGATATTCAACCGCTGCTAATTAGACCAGTTTGCAATTTATTTTGCTTTTGGTCTGAGAAATACAAAAGGCTGTGCTGGTGTGGTGTTCAGCATGACAGTGGGACGGAGCAGGTGAGCTGATGTTTGAACTTCTGAAAAACACAGGAGCTCAAAGGGATTCCCTTGATGCCCATTTAAACCATCCGCAAACGTGGGTGTGAGAAAGGAAGACAACGAATGTTACAACCCGAATCTAGTTTCAACTTCAGTTACCCAGCTAATTAGCTTCTGAGCATAGAAATGTATCTTTGGGGTGAATTGTTGGCACTGCAAGCGATCAATTTCCAAAATTCCTTTTAACCCTTCTGGGGGTGAAGTCTAGGAAAAATATAACAATGAACTTAAGAAATAGCAGGAAGATCAGTAAGAGAAGGAAGGGAAGAATGAAGGGGGGAGTAAACAGAAGGGGGAAAGAACCGTAAGAGACTATGGACTCTGGGAAACAAACCGAGGCCTTCAGAGGGGAGGAGGGTGGGCGACTGGGATGGGCTGGTGATGGGTAGTAAGGAGGGCACATATTGCATGGTGCACTGGGTGTTACACGCAAATAATGAATCATGGAACACTACATCAAAAACTAAGGATATACTGTATGGTGACTAACATAACATAATAAAAAATATTATAAAAAAAAGAAATTAAAAAAAAAAGAAAAGGAAAGCAATAAAACAGGGGGCAACTGCCTAATATCATGGTGAAAAGCATAGTCTTGAGAGCCAGCCCTGGAGAGAATCCCGGTTCCGTGTCTTACTTGCCTTGGGTAAATTGTTTCACCTCTTCGAACTTCAACTTTTACCTGGGAACCGGGAGATCGTTCAGTGCCATCGTGGACACAGACATCTCTAGCTCCGTGAATGTAAATACAGGGTCAGATTGACTGGGGGAACTTCTTAGGTAGAGAAGCAGCAGAATGCCCACCTTTCCTATCCACTGAGAGCTGTGCTTAGACCAGGCGGGGCTAGAGACATTACCCAAGTATCATTAGGGTCAGAACAGCCAAAGACCACCAGGAACAGCCCTGTGCTCAGACCAAATTTGACTTATTGACTTGAAGCTGCTGGGGGTGGGGGTGGAGAGCATACCAGGGAAGCAGGCAATGCCATCCTTAACAAGAGGGATTCTGGACATGACTTTTGTAAGGTTTGGGTTCCCATTGAAGGATTCTGATAGGAGTCTAAGGGAAGCTGAGAATGAAAACAAAGCTATCTGGGGCCCATTTGGTAAGAGAGCAATAATCTCTTAGTGTTGTTATGGCATTTGACAACAGTAGGACCTTGGGAGATGTAATGTTTCTTGTTAAGTTTGCAAACGGTCTTATCTATGCCTGACCTCTCAGCCTCATTAAGTGCAGGAGTGTTTTTTTGTTTTTTTTTTCTTTTCTTAGTTACGGCTTATTAACATTCTTTCAGTTTTAGACGTTTTATTCTCTTAGTACTCTAGAAGACAAACTCTTCGCCCATATCACATCACCTAGGTTGTTGGTCGTTCTCCTTCCTCCAAATACCATCATAACATGTATATGAAGTAAAGTTGAGCGTAATAGTTACTGGAGTAAGGACAGCACCATCTTGACAGGCGTTCAGAATGTGAAGGCAATCTATTCTTCTGAGAAAGCAGCTGATGCAGCACTGTATTGTTTGGATAAATGGATTTTTGAGGAAGTTCTAGAAGTAAATAATCAAGGTATTTACTGATTTACAGACTTATGTTCCTAGGCAAGAGTTTCCTGGAATGAATGATAAATCTTGTTGATAGAAGCAGCTTCTGTTCTCAAGGCTGAGCTGAGAGGGGGAGGGAGCACTTAGTGTGTCATTCATGAGCTCCTTTTCTGAAGAATGACACTAGGCAGCTTCTGGGGGAGTCTGCCTACAGGTTCCCCCTTATGATCAAGAGGCCCGGCTCTTCACAGGAAATAAGGGCACCCCCACCATCTGAGACACAGGTTTGTCTTTCCTCAGGAGATGAGACTACTACCTTACAGGGTTACTTTACTAACGGAAAGATATACAATATTCATCTCTTCACACAGCACAAGATATATTGCGAATGCTCAAGAAATTGTTCCTTCTGTTTTTATTATCTTTAGAAATAGTACCTACATGGACTTAGTCATCATACTCATCAATCAAGAAATGCATTTTTTTTATATTTACATTTCATTTGATTTGATATCTTATCATTCGATCATATCCTATCATGTGAGGGGGAGGTGCTCGGCAAGATTCTCTCCGTGTGACTTAGAATACAGCAAGATAACTCCCTAATATGTATCTTTTCATTTTCCTTAGGAAAACCTTGAGAATGGCAGTTTCTGGAAACAAGGGGCTGAATCTGTCTTACAGAATGGACTCAGGGAAGAAAACCCGGTCCATATTCCAGGCCATGATCCGAAGGACAAAAGCTACAACAATATGGCGTTTGAGAAGATTACCTATTTCTAACGCATGCATGCAAGTACAACACACACACACACACGCACGCACACAAGCACACACACAGACACATAATCTGCATCCTGCTTGCCAGTTGGTTTGTACATGTATGGAGTTGTCACTGCTAGAAGGAGGGATGTCTAATGTCTATTTATACTTATTTATAAATACAAATAAAATGACTGTTCCCCTGGATATTCCCAGGATATTCTTTGGAAGACCCCAACTTTCAGGTGAGAAGAAACAGCCCAGTCTTAAATGCCCTGGCAACTTCATCCTGGGTTAAATTAGGACTGGCCGTCACTGCAGTGCAAAGGGTCAGTCCCTTTGCTTTACGTCCTATTAAACTTCAAGGTGTTTTGTTTTGTTTTTTGTTAGTTCTCGAACCATCACGTATCTTGGAGTTCACAGGCAGAATGTGGAAGAGGGTATGCATATTAAATGCTTCTCCATCACTGCTGATAAGATGAAGGCGTGCCATCCACCCCGACCCCCATCTCTCGCGTGGATGGAGACACATTTCACATCACCCCACACCGCGGTTGCAGTTGGAACACTTAACTGCCATTAGCCCCCTCACCCTGCGCCACCCACACCCCATAGCTTGAATTCCTCTTCCAGTCATTCCTGCTCCTACAGCTGTCCTGACCAAGCCTTAGGAATAATTTTGCTCAGCACAGGAGACGGACTGGTATATCTAGTTAGCGCAACAATCATAACTGAACGCACTGCTCCCTTGGGCTCTTGGTGTCATAGGTCTTTCCTTCTATCATCTTACAAAGAAAAATTGATTCTGCTCAACAGAAGTCTAGAGTCTTTCCCCAGGGCCGAGTAAAGAGGATCAAGGAATGTCCTATAGGAGGCTGTTAGGAAAGCATTGTGGAAAAGAAGCTCGCAAATAGCTTACCAGCCCAGAGATTTCACTAGCCAGGGGGTCTTTGGCGCAAAATACCTCGGCCGCAGGATTTACGCTATACTGATTCAGCTCTGAGGAGCAAGCTTAATGTGTTCCATCAGGCTAAGGTGACAGAAGAAAAGATTTAAAGTGTTTCATTCTTGAAAATAATTTTTTAAGTTCTGGAGTAAGAGGAAACTATAGAACAAAAGTTGTTTATAAAAAATGGAGAGGCAGTGAAAGCTTTTTGGAAGAAGCAATGAAACAAAATCCTTAAAAAGTAAAAAAAAAAAAAAAAAAAGAACTGGTGCCACAGGGGCTAGATCTGAGGGAAGATAGTAGGAATAAGCTGGCGTCTCAGTGTCAGGTACATTAGGGCAGGTGTTAGATATTTATTTTGGTGCCCAGGAAAGAGCAAAAGGCCTAGTAATAGTATGTCAGAAAAATAAAAAAGAAATGGTCCGAATGAGCAAGGATAAGAAGCCCCAAAGGCTATGTTGTTTCAATGTAATCTGGGAGAAAACCTTAAAAGAAACATGAGATAGGGAAAAAAATTATGTAATTAGTATTTGTTATCAGGGAGAGAAGATAGAAAGATGATGGGGGGAAAAATCAATGAAGGAATGAAAAAAACAACTGGCGTTCATGAGCCACAGCCCAGAGCTTGCCTTCTCTCCCTCCACTCTCAATGGGAGAGGAGAATAGAGGGGGGAAAAGAGAGAATTGGATTGTGGCTTATAAGGGAGATGAGAAAAATACATTTGGAAAAAGGGGAAAGAAGTAAAAAAGTAAAAAATATGTTTGGAAAAATATCTGAAAATGGGAAGGAAAAAAATTATGAAAATGAGAAATGTCTAAAAACAATTTTTGAGGTCCAGCAAGCTAATGAAGGTGTTGATCTAAGGATTTGCAAATTGAAAGGTGCAATTATTTTCCAAATGATTTAATAGTTAGGACATCCCTATGAATTAGAATTTCGAGACTATATTAGGTGAATGTTGAAATCTGGGCCAAACCTCATTGGTTTAGTTAATATCTTAGGACCAGGAAGGGAAGAAACAACTCTGAGAATGAGAATTTGATAAACAGTAGCCATTAGATGTGTGGTTTCCTGCCCCTCTCCCCACCAGGGAAATACTTTATTGACAAATTACCCATTATTCACTTTAAGGAAAAGATCAATCAGTTACCACCCCTGCATCCTGCCTTCTCAGCACACCCTGTCAGAGATTCTAATGGCAAGAGCATGGACGGACAGCAATCCCTGAAGGGTGTCTGAACTGATCAGTGGCCACTCAGGCATAGAGAGCACATCACAGTCTGATTTTGAGCTGACAGCTTCGCCCCCGGGAGGTCCACAGAGGCCTGCAAGACGACCCGGTCTCTGCAGCTAAGAACCAGCATGGGGCTGCCCCTCCAGACACACCAGGCACGGGGGACCCGGGTGAGAGACACACTGCTGGGGTATATATGTATGGAATACATTTCAAGATTTTGAACTTTCACTTGGAATTACATGAAAACAGAAGGTACCACATAATTCTTGATTTTATTCACAAATTGTTCTCACAAATTATCCCACAAATGTTTCACTGGGACAGCACTTTCCCCAGAAAGTTTTTTAGGACCCTTCTTTTTTTTTCTTTTTTTTAGTCACTAATTCTCTTACCTGGAGTGTTATCAAATCATAAAATGACTTACAAATGGCAGATATTATTATTATCATTATTATTATTATAAAAATGGCTCTGCCTTCTCTCATGTAATGGAACCTATGACATTACGAGTTAATATTTTGAGTGCTTGTAGGGATCCACATAGGGATCCCTCCTCATTCTTCCTAGTTGAACAAACATGCGAAAATCTAAGGCTTCAAGTAGAGCGCAGATGGGAGTTCCAGGGAAAAACCATCTTCCGCAGCGTCCAGGAACCACATCTGTTGTGTGGCTGAACGAAAGGAACCGTGAAGCATGGTCGTGTGTTCAACTCCTGGGCTGTGCACACCTCTCCTGCCCTCACTCCTTCCTAGGAGCATCAGCTCAGACTCCTGTCAAGGTTCCCAGGGCAGTATAAGATCTGTCCAGTGCCAAGTTCAATCCAAGCCACGGAAATGGCTTAAACCTGTGGCTGATTTTGCCACGGAACGACCAGGGAGATTCTCAATAAATGGGCTATGAATAATGAGTTCTAGGGTGGCCTAAAACCTGCCAAACTTAATGACGGTCTCCATCTTTTACAATCAATCACAAATATTGGTAAAAATGAAATGCAAGGACCTCAGTTGTCTCTTTCATTCATTCTGAGGAGTTCGTTTGGAGAACTGATACTTTCTTTGTTACCATTTGGAGCAAGAAGCACAGCTTATTCACCGAGGGGTCAGACTGGAGGCAGACAGCAAGGTCTGACATAAATTATCTCGGGAATTCTTGGGCAAAGCTTTCTAAAGTTTTGTTTATTACAAATTAAAAGGAGCAAAAGTGGCCCCTACTTAGTAGGGCTGTTGCGAGGATTTATAAAGGGAAATCTATCAACTAGTTAGTGCGGCGACTGGCCCCCGTGAAACATACTTGTTAGTCTGCAGTGTATGAAGAAAGTGACGCTCCTGACAGTATTCATTGTCGGTTACACTGGTTCACTGTTTCTCTTTAATTTTCAAGATACTGGCTTAGCATATGAATTACGGAAGCAGTTTAAGAATTAACAAGAACAAGATAACATTAAGCTATAAACTACAAGTCATGCCATGAATTTCCAGACAGTAGCTTTTTTTTAAAGGCAAATTTAAATAAAATATGATTTTTCAGGGAGCAACTTTTCTAAAGGTCCGCAATTCTTGAAAAAAAGAAAAAAACCCACTGTTATAAAGACAGACAAATTTATTACTGAAAAATGCAATATTCACATTTATGATTTGTTAAGTATTACGTTTGTACACGTAAACGGCATCTCAAGCCTTGTGTACAACTCTGCACATTTAACAGCGATTGTGATTTTCCAGACGACAACAGAAGGGGTGAGGGCTTTTCCCTTGCTAATTCAAATAATATTTCTTGAATAGAAATTTCACTCTTTTGTGATTTTATGGGGTTCTAGCATTTCACTTTAAAGAGAAAAAAAAAAAGAAAGAAGCCACACACCGGGGGGCTTGCAAACAATATTTCAAAGAGAATATTACTGAAATATCTTTATGGTATAACAATCTTACTTAAACATTCTTACAAAGATCAGATCAGTGAATAGAAAAAAATAGAACAGTTTCCTTTCAATTGTTCTCCTAGAAATAAATTGTCTCAAAACATTACAGAAAGTTTAGCTCTCTATGTATACATTTGTATAGTTAGAAATCTCATGTGCAGAATCTCAGTATTCCCAGGTAGCTGGGTTTACTGTAAAGTTAGCCTCTTTAACCCAACATTAATAACCTTGAAGTATAATTTATTTCCAAACAACTAAAATATAATTGATGTTACCAATGATATTAAAATGATACAAAATTTTAATCAAGTGTAACTTGTAATTAATACTCATCTAATGGGTTATTTTTATTTGTAATTCTTGGAAAGAGTTAATGCTATTATTTCTTCCTCCATTCCAATCTCCTGACCATATCAATCTAGATTTGCAGACACCTATGTGAATAACAAAGACTCATAAACCCACTTTTCTAATACTGTACTTCTGGTATTTGAAATATCAGCTCTTCAGAAGACAGAGTTAAACATATAAATATTTGGCTACTTAATCAACATGGCCCTTACTTGGGGTGTCCGGATATCAGTGGCTCTCTCATTATATTCTCATGATGAATTAGAAAAATAATTCTACTCTCTCATGGAAATGTTAGTTGATAATATTTCTGTATATTAGTGTGAAATTTAAGATGATTTTTTTCTATTTCCAGATTTTATGTCTTTTTCATAGAGTCATGAAATACTAAATTTAATGCTGTAGTTATAACAATGGCTTGACTTTAAGAAAAATGTCTGTAGGATGAGCATAGATATAGAATTGAGATACATAACAATTTTAATTATTTCTTTTAAAAGTAAGTTCAGATTGAAGTGTATTTAAATGATCAATGTGAATATTTTCTACAGGTTAGGAGCAGGGTGCAAAATAATTATCCACTCTAAAAGCTTTTATAGAAGCCTAATTGATTTAGTCTGGTCTACCAAGTCACCAAGTAAACACATGTCAAAATAAGTTTTGACATACTATATAACATGACTTCTTCTATGTATTTTGGATAATGCCTATATTTGGGCTGCTCAGGGGTTCAGGGCACACATACACACACCCACACCCACACACACTCAGAAGTAACCATGAAGAGGATTTTATGACTTAATACAATAGGCCACTATAAATCAAGAAAAGCAATATATAATGGTGATGTCTTTTATGGGCCTTGGCCTATTTGTCCTCAGGAATTTTCAGAAACAACCATTCATCTCTTTTTTAAAAATGTTAAAGCAATTGTGTACGCAGGAGTTTTGAACATCCAGTTCCCCATTACAGAATCTGCTTTGACATACTTAAAAAGCTAAAAATAATTTCATGTAGTATATTGATTCAATGCCCTAATGTAATTACCACATAAGAAAATCAATGAGCAATCCACAAATTGCTTATTTATACCAGCATAAGATGGTCAGCAGAATTTGTAGAGGCAATGTAATTGCTTGATTTGCAAACATCATAATGGTTTATGTACCTTTATTGTTAACTCTTTTCAAGAATGCTGACCTTAAAATTTTATTCAATCTGTTTCAACAGAGCAAATCTTCCTTAAATTGGCTTTAAAACTTCTAATGAGAGTGTGGAAGGAATCCTTAACGATTAACAATCTACTGTATACAATTTGATTTGCAGAGGAATTGCAGACAGTAGAAAGAAAAAAAAATCAACATTTAAGTTCATCTGGCTAAATATGCAGTTACAACATAATTTCTCCTTTGAAGAACAAAAAATGGTTGGAGAAATCCACTCTGTCTCTTACCCAAACTTCCTCTTCAATTACAGGACTCCCTAGGTCTTCCCTCGCTGAAAAATACAATATGGAAGCCGATAGCCACACATCCTAGGAAGATAAAATTGCACATATTTTTAAGGGCATTTTCATCTTCAGCATTGAAAATCGAGATGTTTATTCTTTGGCTGGAGTTGTCACTGAAGTCTAAGCTTACCATATTTAGCTTCGTAATCTTAAAACAGGTAAGAAAAAAAAAACAAGGAGAACAAAAACTTCATTTCTCTGAATGTTAAAGGATGAACGAAATTGCAGTTGTTTTTCAGTCAGAAAGAAAGCTGGGTGTGTGCACAGCAGAGTCTGAAATAGGATTTGCAAAGCAGACGTTTTTTGCTCAGGTAGGAAAGTCCCTAAGGCCCTTCCACCATCCCCCAAACATTGCTTCAACAATTAACTTTGCCATCAGGTTTCTGGTCACTCAGTTCCCTTCTTCTCACTTAATGAAAAGTGGGAAAAGCCTGCTCATACTACTTGTTAGAAAGATAATAAACTTAGCCTAATGTGGGGGCCCTGGCTGCCTCAGCAGTAGAGTGTGTGGTTCTTGATCTCGGGGTTGTGAGTTTGAGCCTTATGTTGGGTGTAGAGATTACTTAAAAAAAAATCATCATTAAAGAACAAAACAAAACACTTAGCTACTGTGTTCACCTGGTAGTGTTGAGTGGCATGGACACTGACGGATGATTATAAAGGATTTGAGGCAGTATGAAAATCACATGGGGCTAGCCATCCATATGACAATTATATTTTGTGGGGACTATCTAAATAGATCTCATAAAATTTTGCTTTCCAACTAATAATTTAGGAAAATTTTGCCTTCTGAGAGCAAAGAAACTGTTTTCCCCCCACACAGAGAGAATTAAGATGAATACTCTGAGGAAGTCAATATTGGGCCTGTGTCTGGAAATTTGACTCCCTTCCGTCTTAGAGAAAGAAACAACATCCACACAGCTTACTCTCTGGTGTATTCAAGCCTTGCTCTCGGGGCCAGCTGGGTGTGGAATCAAGAGGCTTCACCTAGGGAGAATTGTGCTGGGCACACACCGGTACCATCATATACAACAGTGAGGCTTAGGGCGCCTGGGTGGCTCGGACGGGTAAGTGTCTGCCTTCAGCTCAGGTCACGATCTCTGGATTCTGGGATGGAGTCCCGCATCGGGTTATCTGCTCAGCGGGGAGTCTGCTTCTCTCTATCCCTCTGCCCCTCTCCACTGCTCGTTCTCTCTCAAATAAATAAATAAAATCTTAAAACAAACAAACAAACAAAAAGATCAGTGAGATTTGAATGATAGGCTTCTTCTTCCAGAAAGTAGACTTTGATTATACAAGAAATTGGAGTTGATCCTAAGCATAAGTCTCTTTTCTATCAACCTATCTACTTTCATTTTACTTCCCTGGAAAAGATGCCTTAATGCAAAAGTGGCTAGAACACAGTGGCTATGATACTTGTGTTTTCTAGAAAGAAAACCACCAAATGCGGCTGTGGGTGTGGTTTTTCAGAGGAACCCAAATGGCATGTACAACTGAAGGTAACTTATCACCATTACAAATACACAAATCCCAGGGAGCAGGAACCTAGTCTGATCAATAATTCTAGCTAAAGCCAAATCAATAAAATACGTTGGACTACGAATTGTTGGCATATTTCAGTTTGAATAGAAATGCCTGTAGGAAAAGTCACACTTTTCTATCAGAAGCTAGGTATTTTAGGCCATTCCTAAAAGGTTCTCTCTCCTGAGTTTCTGAGAACACCAGAAAGAATACGATGTTGACTGATTACCTGGATAACATCCACAACTATTCCTAAAGCCTGTTATAATATTGTGATTTGGGGGAAAATGGAATGGAAATATCTTATGACCGTCGTAGGACTGAGTTGGGCATATCTCACAGATAGTAAGTGCACACACACGCACACAGCACAAGCACACACACCACACCCTGTGCCTCTGTCTACCTGCCCCCAGTTGACAGACTAACGAATTCAGCCATATCAGTTAAGCAACTCTTCAGGCAACCTGGATTTTCAATTTTGACCAAGTTGAGAAAAAAATGGGCAATTTGGTCACCTCTTGATGGCAGTTGGCTGCAGTGCCCCTAAACGTCCTCTTCCCTGGACATGAATTTTATCAGTGCTAAAATTCTTAGCCTAAGGAGGTTTTCAAAGTGATTGGTGGAGCCAGCCCAAGTGTGAAAAAGAAAATGCTTCTGTATGATAGAAGCATTACTGTCTTAAGAACAAATCAAGCTTCCTCTCCCATCTGTTTCTGGAACAAAGCATTATTAAAATCAGTAGGACTCTCCATCTGTACGTTTCATGTGCAAATGCCTTGATGATGACAATGAGCTTATCAGAAGACAAACAGCCAAAACTTTGTAGCAGTGGAACAAGGGCTTGCAAGACTAGGACACTATTGCTTTTGGACCTAAAGAGTGAGCAGTCCTGTCTCCCCATACCCACTCCAACTTCTATTTAAAAAACAAGCAGGATCAACTTGAACATGCAAAATATAGGAAGAAATATCATATCACATAATTTATTGAGTGAAAAATGTTCCTTTCATTCCGTTCTACCACCCATTGTGCTAAGAGTCATTTTGAAAGAAAGTGCATCATTCAGAAGTTGTGTGTCATCATGCTGTCACTCAGCAGCATTTTATTGAAAAGGGCGTGCACAGACTCAGACATTGCAAACTATGTCGGCTACTACGTAGAGCGATTTTCCACACACTGTACTGGGAAAGTGCTACAGCTTGGTACAACTTGTCAAGGCAGACTGCATGCACATATATATTAGATATTTGCTTGAAAAGACAACGATTGAGAATATGAAAATATATAAGCAGCATTCATGTAATACAGAATTCCTGAGAATAGTGTGTGCTATATAAATCTTTGAGAAATAATTTGTATTCATATGAAAACCATGGTATAAAACATTTCTCTCAACGAAAGCGGAGTGATTTAAAACTCACATACTGTGAGGGGGCTGCCAATATTTTGCTGTCAATAACGATGAAGGCAGAGCTAGGTTCACAAAAGGAAATTTTCAGATAACTTTTTCATTGTTTCTTCTATTTTTCGATTGGTCTGAGAAATTACCAGAGAAGGCAATGTCTAAATCGGTGTATTATTATTTTTTATTAAAAATACCATTCTCGGGGCGCCTGGGTGGCACAGCGGTTAAGCGTCTGCCTTCGGCTCAGGGCGTGATCCCAGCGTTACGGGATCGAGCCCCACGTCAGGCTCCTCCGCTGCGAGCCTGCTTCTTCCTCTCCCACTCCCCCTGCTTGCGTTCCCTCTCTCGCTGGCTGTCTCTATCTCTGTCAAATAAATAAATAAAATCTTAAAAAAAAAATACCATTCTCTTTTCATGTTTTTCTCTCCAGGCAATCAATGCAATTTAAAACCCTGATGGTGGTATTATAAAAACAACTCAGAAGGAACTGAAAGAATTCTTAAGGGCATGGCTATCTTTATTCTTTGCTCTACTGCAAGAAGAATGTCTTTGTCGCGTATCCCTAATTTGGGAAATACGTAAATGTCAGGTTCATTTATGTCTTCAATAAGCATACAGAGTACTTATTCTCAGGCATGTTATACATTTAGCTAACAAAGAAAAGGAAATGCCACAGATGCTACAGAAATGGAGGAGTTTAAAACTCCTTTGTGTAGTTAGTGGAATTAGTTGCTATGAATATGCAGGTGGCAGAAAAAGAACCTCAGAGGAATCTGAATGGAAGAGTCCCATGAGACTAAGGCATGGGAGGAAGTTCAGAGTCCTGGGTCCTACCCTGGCTCTGTCAGAATCAGAGGGCAAGTAGGGAGGTGAGTATTTCTGACAAAGGCAAACCAAGGAACAACTATGATTTATCACAGCTTTTCCCTGCAGTAAAAGAAGAAAAAGTCAAAACACCATTTTCAGTGTTAGAATGATAAAAAGCAGTTTTCTAGTAAGAGAAACTTTCTAATTTTCTTACTAGAGACACCCTAGCATATATACAAAGTAGCTTTATTTCCTCTGTCTTTAATCTGGTCTTTATGCATTTTGGAAGTAACTGTGCTTTGTTTAATTGACTGAAAAACAAACCGGACAAAGATTATGAATCATATATGTATGTATATATGTGGATGTGTGAGTATATGTCATTTGCCGCCCCATTCCCAGGGGAGGAAAACTGAGATTCCTTTTGATTGCTTTGCCAAGGAAAGGAGTCTTGATTTCTCCCAGTCGTTCCCTCACTTCAACTCTCCTCTTCCTTCCCCTCCTGCTCCCATTGCTTATGCCTCCACCAGGCTTTCTTTCCTTGAATGCTTCATCATTCCCACTTCATCTGTCTGTGAACACCAATAACACAAACAGAGCTGACGTGGAAATAGCAACTCCACAACAAAGCAAAATGATGTCTTTCACAATTGACTTGATCTTGGTTTTTAGAGAGTTTTCAAAAATCAACTAAATTAGTCTATCAAAGAAACAATAACAGAAAACTCCCCTCATCGAAAAGAAAATAAAACAAAAAATGTGGGTTTTTGGTTTTTTTTTTTACGAATAATATAAATTTATATTCATGCATTGTTTTCATTAGCTCATGAACAAAAGTGCACATTGTTAGAAAAGCTTAAAGTTGTTGCAAAGCATTTGGCTTCTGGTTTCCTGAATACACAAGTCACAATGGCATACTATGTAACTGGTCTCAGAGCTGCACAAAATATAACTTGCATTACATATTGCCAAGGTGCAAAGGTACAAGGAAAACCGACATATGTATAGCATTTCAAGTTATTCTGTTATTCTGCAAGAGTTGTTATAATAAACCAGGGAGGAAAAAATTAAAAATACTATAAAACAGCCCTCCACGGTAAAATACAGATGAGTGGTATTCTAAATAATATGAGAATAAACGCCCATATTTTTTAAGTATGTGGCTCTATTGGAATTCGGTTGTTTAAAAAAAGGCAGTGCAACTTGTTCTGCCAGTGACACAACATGTTTGAATGTAGCCAATGCAATAGAATATATTTCAATGAATGGTATTCTTTTTAGAATCTTAGTTTTTGGTTTGACTACTAAAGGTGGTGTGCAACAATTCCACTGCATAGTCAGTGTAAAGCAGCATAAATTCCTTGTGGCACAGATCCATAATCTCAGCAAGGAACAAGAAAAATTCCCCAAACCTAGAAGCTGAAGGGACACGGAATTCTGGCAGCAAAGGCAATAACTGATTTAAGTCATTCCTAGTAAGTCATTTCCTGTAAGTATCTCAACTCAACCCAAGGTTCCAGAGTATGTGATTGAAGACCACATGAGATTTTCAGCATGCCTGGCTTATGAACGTTTACATGGAAATCTGTTGCTAGAAACCTCACCATCACCCTTCCCGTGACACTGCAGCTGATGGAGGGTGGAGGTCTCCAAACACACAACTCCCTGAGGCTGGGTCTGAGAATTAGATCCTGGCTTCCTGCACTGTCAATCTAACCATTTTTTAAGGTCATGAGTCCTGTATTTTTCCCTAGAAGCCTGGATATTCCAAATCCCAGAGAAGGCTGCGATGCATTTCCAAGTAACATATCATACATATGGTTTGCCGGGTATGCTTTCCTCCTGGATTCCACCTAGAATTTAAAGTTGCTGTCATTCCCACTAACGCTATTGCCCCTCTGGGCAGCAGGAATCAACTAAGGCCATTCGTGGTGAACAGGATGACCACTTTTTCTCCGTTGTTGTTGCAAATGCTCTAGCTCAGCCTCGTACATCATCTCTTGGACTAAGTACTTCTCCCGTCGTATTCGGTCATACAGGTTCTTTGGTACATCTGGAATCAGGTATGCGATGAACGACTTGATCCCAAAAACAAGGTGCTGCAAATTTAAGAGGGGAAAGTACACTTTTCAAAGATTCTGGAAGGCCAGTTATAAAATAGATCATAAACAGTGTTGTGTTTGCCTTACAGTCAAGCGTCAGAACTCAGGATGTACTATCTAGAATATTAACATTTTCAGAAATGATATTGGGACTACTTACATTGTTGTTTTCAATCACGTAAGTATTAGGAGACAACAGAATTTCTTCCTCTTTCTGGTGCCATATGTTGATATCACTTTATAAACATTGAATGAATCTTAAGTTCACATCTGTAAAATCCTTATATACTATGCAACCCTATTATGACATGCATTTTTTTAAAAGATTTTATTTATTTATTTGACAGAGAGAGAGAGCCAGCCAGAGAGGGAACACAAGCAGGGGGAGTGGGAGAGGAAGAAACAGGCTCCCAGCAGAGGAGCCCGATGCAGGGCTTGATCCCATAACGCCGGGATCACGCCCTGAGCCGAAGACAGGTGCTTAACGACTGAGCCACCCAGGTGCCCCGACATGCATTGCTATGCACGGATGAGAGATCGCATCCAGGGAAAATTCATATCTGATAGATTGTAATCACAGGGTACAAGTCGCACAGAATACAGTCTGTCTGGGATACTGACATTGGCCTCAATCTCCAGCACATGCATTTTATAGAATTTCTATTCTAGAAAGTTGAAATACTGTAAAATATTTTGTCTCTATTACATAATTCTTTTATGATACAGATGTATTAATTTTTAAAAACAGACTGACAAAAGTATTGTAAATAAAAAAGACGGGATAAAACCCAAAAAGTAATAAGACTGTGGTAGAAAGTTCAGAGGTTGAATGAGGCTGTGTTTGAACCATGCCCTGACACTCATTAGTTGTGTAATCCTATGGAAATCACCTATGTTCTCTGTGTCTCATCTCTAAAATGATGACAGTAATAATATCTCTTAAAGGTCGTTATGAAGATTAAATGAGCAAATACATGTGAAGGGCTTAGAGAAGGGCTTGATGCATTATAAGCACCTCGTAAATATCATCTCCTATTATAATAAATGCATCCTTTCTCTTTTCCCGTGGAGGAGAGTAGACCTTCCAATTGGACAGAAAAGAAAAGCTGATACTGATAGAATTAGGATGATATGTGGAAAAAACCCATTTACCTACAGTACTTCGTGACAATGGTCTCTCTATGTGGAAAGGAAGAATTCCAGGCACTTTTAACTGGTTTTACTGTGAGTGTCTCAGTAACCTGCGCTGCGCAGGAGATCACAGTAAAGGGGGTCATATTTCCCATAGAAAAGTAGTTCAGGAGTCTCTCTCCTGATCAAGTATTTGGTATTCACAGAAATATCCAGCAATGGGTCTCAAAGGTATAGAAATAAAAATCAAAACCATTTGTTATAATTTAAATTAGTGAAGAATAAGCACCGAGTCCTAAACAATGGCAATAAATGACCCTGTAAACTGATTTCCCTAAAGAGACTGATATGCAAAGATGATTCAGTATTTTTAAAAAACTATTTTTTTTAAAAAGCTAAAGTTTATCATTTATCAAGGCAAGCATATAACTAGGCATAGATGCCAATTTTCTTTCTTTTTTTTTTTTAAAGATTTTATATATTTATTTATTTGACAGAGATAGAGACAGCCAGCGAGAGAGGGAACACAAGCAGGGGGAGTGGGAGAGGAAGAAGCAGGCTCATAGCAGAGGAGCCTGATGTGGGGCTCGTTCCCATAATGCCGGGATCATGCCCTGAGCCAAAGGCAAACGCTTAACCGCTGTGCCACCCAGGCGCCCCAGATGCCAATTTTCTTAAACTGACAGAATTTATCTTAAACAAAAAACCTACAGCAAGAATCATACTTAGAGAAACAAAATCGGAAGTATTTGTATTAAATTTGGAAACAAGACACAACTGCTTACACCACTGCTATTCAACTCCATGCTGTAATTTCCAATACAGTGAGGCAAGCAAGAAAAAGGAGGCATAGACCTCGCAAGTGCAGAGACACTGGCTACTTGAACTATCCTTTGAAAAGACAATCGAACAGATTTAACAGACAGAAGAGTAGAACAAGTGAAAGACTTAAACAAGGAGCTACACATATTTTAGAAGGACCATTAGAAATTTCAGCAAAAATCAATCAACTCATCAGGGAGGCTAAAATAGTATTTATGACAGCAATAAAAATATCTACAAAGTTTTTGGAAATAAGAAGGAATGAACAAGCAAGAGAATATTTTAAAACTCCATTAAAGGATATAAGAACAATTTGAATAAATGTCATGTTTATTAAGGAATCAGCACAGATTATGTAAATATGTCAACAAGTGCTTTCTATAAATGTAATTCTAACCATAACCCTTGTATGATATTTGGGGGAGTCTGAAAAATGGCTTCTGCAATGTATATGCATGATTAATAACTCTAAATAGCCGAGGCAATTTTTAAAAATAAGAGCAGGCTTGGCAAGGGTGGGAAGTGGCGGGCTTTATCAGATAAACCATGGCATCTAAATGGTGTGACAGTGAACAGGAATAGACAAATGGAGTAATGAAATCAGAACACCGAGGCCAGGCATACGCCTGCTCTAGGGACTTGGAATATTACAGAGGTGGATTTACAAATCAGTGGATAAATAACATATTAGTAAACAAAAAACTATGTCACTATATAGAGAATAAGACAAATAAGTTTTCCCTCAGATGCTATGAAAAGTCCTGACATCTTTGGGATGTGTGATAGGTAAGACTATAAAATTAATAGTAAAAAATACAGTAGAATATCCTTTTGACCTGGAGATAAGAAAATCTCCTGAAGAAGTTAGACCAAAAAAGCCAAAACCTTAATAGGAAAACAATGATGGGCTTGATGACATCAAAATTAGACACTATTTGTTAATAGATAAAATTAATAGGTTATGGACAAGAAAAGAATAGCTGGAGTGTTTATAACTGGTAAAGACTGGTTTATAACTGATAAACATGTAAGAAAATCTTGAAATTTGGTAACAAATAAACTGGAAACTCAGCCAAAAATAGATCAAATCTATAAATTGACAAAAAAAGAAACCAAAATGGCTTTCTAGTAAAAAAAAAAAAGTGATAGTCAATGTCATGAGTAAAGAGATTTAAAAAAATTAAAACAAAATATTACCTTACTTTTATCCAACTGCAAAATATTAGAAATTCAGAGAATAGGAAAATCTGGTGAAAATCTAAGGGGATTTGGAGAGGGACCTGTCAGTATTATGTGAAATCGAGTATGCATATAAATAATTCCACACCTTAGTATAATACTCCTGAAAAACCCTTAAATAATGTTCAGAAGGCGACATGCCCAAGATTTCTAATAAGAGATTTATAGAGGTAGAGAGAATTATTGTAGGCCTAAGTACACACCCATGGGTACTATGGCATTTAAATTCAGTGAACTATCATACTCAGTAGACAGAAAAAATTATCTAAATGTGGATAGACTTCTTTCTAGATCTAAAAAAGTAAAATAGGTAAGAGATAAAAATGAGTTATTGCATAATACCACTGAAGTAATTTTGAAAAAAGAACATTTAAAACAATATATATATGTATATTCAAATAAACATGTGGAAAAACTTCTGAAGAAAAGAGAGTGGGTGCTTTTGGAATAGGTGGGTAATGGACTTAGTAATGAGGAATGAAGAAGAAAAGATAAAGAGGGAATCATATGTGTCTACAATGACAGGTTGCTGAGAGTCAAGACATTTGACCAAGTCTGTTCACTTGAGTTCCAAAAGAAGATGAAGAAGAAAAAAATGTACATTAGAAACACAATAAAAAAAGACGTCTCAGAATCACTGGATTGGAAATACGCCTTAACCTCTTATGCTACCTGTAATAAAGTAAAAAGTCACGCTTCATCAGGAGACATTTTTATAGGCTCATAGAGTCATTAGGTAATAGAATTTCATCCTGGAGTAAACCTTAGAGGTAAGCATTTCATCTTACAGATGAGGGATGTTTCACTACAAAATTTGAGATATTTTTTGGAGATCGGTGGAGAGATATATCTGCCTTTAAGAAGACTTTTCCCCGAAGTTTTCAATATGGCTACTTTTTTTCTCTCCCTAAAAAAAAGATGCATTCCAGGTTTTTCCACAGAACTTGGTGGTACCTTAGAGAATACTCAATATATCCCAGCACTAAATTCCCCATTGTATCAAGCTTCTTATATGTTAAGGAAGGCAATAATACTGTAGCTGCTTCAAAATTTCTTCACAGGACTACAGTCTAATATTAATGGCGCTGATAATCCAAATCTATGCACGTTCCACGGACGTGTTCTCAGGCATTGTTTATTCAATTATTTGCTGTCCCTTAGACAAATACACATGTGGTTAACTGTAATTAAGTTGATTAGCAAATAAGTTTCTCCACCCTGATGAACAAGTATACATTCTCTCCTCCAATGATGAAAACCATTCTTTCTTTCAATGTGGTTACTACAAGGCTCAAGGTTAAGTTCTCAGTTCAACTATTAATAGCTTCTTTTATCCAGTTTTCTGGTATAAATACCCACTGACATGATTCAGCTCTTGCTTTTTTGTATATTGTATAGCAGCTTCACCGTATCTAAACCTTTTACTGTGATATACAAAAGTCTTTTTTTGGAAGTCAGTGGGGGAACTACTGTATCAAAGAGTCAACTGATGTATCAGTCGGAGAAGCGTTTACCAAGAGTGACTTTATCAGCCTGTGACTAACCTCGAACACGATAATGAAGGCCAGTCGAGCAGCAAGGATATGCCAGTATTGTAAGGTGAATTCATAGGGTTTGGAACTCCAAGGGGGACCTCTGTAGTCTCGGTACCTAGAATGCACAAGACAAAGAATTTGAGGAAAAGAGACCAAAGTGCAAAGGCTCCAAATGTTTTCAATTTGCCAAAACCCCAAAATGACAGTTGAAATGGGCTCATCAGCGTGTAGAGAGAGGAAACGGGAGATGAAAGCAGGAAGCAAAGATAGCTATAATTTATAAGTACCTGCAATAACCAGATTTTCCCATACCAAGCTCGCTCAGGTCAAAGAAGGATAGGCTATTGTTGACATATCCCTTTAAACAACTGGGAGAAAAGAAAAGCATTGTGTGATTCAGAGAGTCATAAATTCCAAGTCCAGTTCCTTCATTACACATGACAGGATTCAGTAAGTGCTATGATTCCTTCCATTTTAATTACAAATTCCTAGCAACTCAGCTCTCTGATTCTATCTCCTAACTTCCATTAATCTGTAATTTTACCTCAATGAGACAGAATCTTGTCCACTGTTTCTTTGCTTTCATTTGGCTTATGTTTATTAAGTGTTTACTATGCACTTGGCATTGTGTAAATTACTTCCCATGCATTAGAACTCTATAAATGTATGTTTTATAAGTATACACGCATATCACACTATCTGGCTAACTGTAATTAAGCAGCCAATTGATCAACATGTGTCTTTGTGATTTATTAACTTCTTCAATATATATTTATAAAGGACCTCTAATTTGTTAGAAAACTTCCTAGACGATTGGTATTTGACGATGAACAAAACAGGTTAAAATCTCTGTTCTGGTTGTGCGGTATTAAATTGCGGTCAGAGTTAACTTTTACAATAACCTTAGAGCTTTAGAACATATATATTATCATCTCCATCAAAGAGATTAAAGAACTAAGTTTTACAGAGACCAAATAACTTTCTCCTAAGCCTATAATTCTCAGAATTTCTGATCTCAGCTAACCTTCACATTTTTTAAATCACTGAGATTCTCAAGGAGCTTTTTACAGAGAGGTATAGGTATTGGTATTTAACACATTAGAAATTAAAACAGAAATTTAGAAAATATTTAACTATTAATTCGTTTAAGATACTTTATCAAATTCATTACATGTTGATATAAATAGCACATTTTTAAAGAAAAATAGCTGTCTGTCCCAAAAGATGAAGTGAGAGGAATGACATTGTCTTACATGTTTGCAAATCCTTTGATGTCTGCCTTAATAAAAGACAGATTCTCACATCTGTTTCTGTGTTAAATCTGGTTGCAATATGTTGTTTTGGTTGAAGAATAAGTAGAGAATCTGATAATTACATAATTAAAGACTTGAAACAAAGGATATTTTAATAGCATTCCAAGTAGTCATTGATATTTTTCATTGACATTACACCACAGTTCTACCTGTGGTCATTTTTTAAAATTTTTTTATTTATTTGACAGAGAGACACAGCCAGCGAGAGCGGGAACACAAGCGGGGGAGTGGGAGAGAAGAAGCAGGCTCATAGCAGAGGAGCCTGATGTGGGGCTCGATCCCATAACGCTGGGATCATGCCCTGAGCCGCAAGCAGATGCTTAACGACTAAGCCACCCAGGTGCCCCACCTGTGGTCATTTTTTAAAGTTTAACTGCAATGTGGAGTCTTAAAGTATCAATAATGGATTTTACATTAAAATCCACAGGTCTATCTTGTACTTTGAATTCATATTTTATCCATGCATGATTTTGTGACATTAAATATGGGTCACTTGGGAAATATTTGTTTCCCAAATTATGCAGATCTTCCAAATGTTGTTATATTTTTACTATAGACCATGAAAATCATAATTGCTAATATCACCACTGATTTTTATCAGGGAAAAAATCTGTAAGTACTGGGAACCTTTCAAGCTCAGTGGTAGATAAAATTATCCAAAATTCTGATTTCCACTTCAAAACTTGAACTTTATTAAAGGCAACAAACACTGTCAATTATTTTCCCTCAAGTGACAAGCTGGTTTTGTCCATTTCTAGAAGACTGCCTCCTAAATACCCAAGTCTGAATAATCATAGTTTATCTAGCAATCACTATTTCCTGCTAAAAAATTTTTGTGTCAGGGCGCCTGGGTGGCTCAGTCCATTAAGCGTCTGCTCTCAGCTCAGGTCATGATCCCGGGGCCCTGGGATTGGGTCCTACGTCGGGCTCTCTGCTCGGCAGGGAGTCTGCTTCTCCCTCTCTCTCTGTGCATGCATGCTCGCTCTCTCACTCACTCACTCTCAAATAAATAAATAAAATCTTTAAAAAAAATTTTGTGTAGTCTGCAAATCCAACAGTCATGCAAGTGTTTTCCTCTGAGACGACCATCGCCATACTTTAGTGTGTAGCAGTAGAGCTTTGCCACACTTTGTATTTTGTCAAATAGAATATTGAAAAGACATTTATTCAAAGGTGGAGATTTGATAAACTTAACAATTATTATTGCTTCCTCAAGGGCATTCTGAATTTTCTTACTGGTGCCTTTTAAATGGTAGTTCTACAATAGTGAGGAATACAATCATTGCTAGTACTTTTGGTAACACTGCCTTCAGTTACGCGAAGCCACCAGAACATTTTATCCTCTATCACTTTTGTACCATCTGTACAAATGTCAATGTGGCAAAACAAGCAAATAATATCTTAGTATTATTACGAAAACAATCCGAAGGAGACCTGCAGATCCCACGTTGAGAATCACTGCCCAGGATAAACAGCTGCTAAAACCTGGATTCAAATGTACATCTGCCTCATTCTAACCCCTGAATTCTAAAGCACAGGGACCACACTGGTTTCACTCCGCTCCCTGTCCATCTCAGACCCCATGATTTATCATCCCAACTGCTCTCTTGCTAATACCCTCCTCTCCACTGCCGTTTTGTTCTTTTGCTAACGTGGTCTGAAAGTTTCTGATCTGAATGCATCACTCCTAAATATACCTGGAAAAAATTAAATAACACGATGGCCCTAGAAATGTGTGCTTCAACCTCATGTAAGCCCTCCACATCTCTTCTTGGAGTTATTCTACATCTGTCATTGAATATGGAGGGGGCTTCAGGTGCTATCTCCATGAAAGGCAGGACTTGAAGAGTAAACAGAGCAGATAACCAACCAATTTCATTTTCACCCGCCACTAGGTGGAGACAAAGACAGTAGCAAATAATGCTTTTAAGGAGGAGGGCTGACAAATTTGCCTACATATTATAAACCCTTAAAATCTGCTTCTAGACTGTTTTGAATTAAGAAAAAAGAGATTTTTTTTTTGTTTTTCCACTATTAATACTAAAACCAGTTTATTTATATAGTCTTTTATTGTTTATAAAATGCTACTTTAGATACCGTTTCTTTAGGATAGGTCCAGACTGATGATGTGCTTTTTAAAAAGGCAGAGTTAGAATTTGAACCTAGGGCATTCAATTTTTTTTTCTTTAAAGATTTTATTTATTTATTTGACAGACAGAGACAGTGAGAGAGGGAACACAAGCAAGGGGAGTGGGAGAGGGAGAAGCAGGCTTCCCATTGAGCAGGAAGCCCGATGCAGGGCTCAATCCCAGGACCCTGGGAAAATGACCTGAGCCGAAGGCAGACGCTTAACAGCTGAGCCACCCAGGCTAGGGCANCCATCTATATCGTCAGAAGACTGCATTGGATGATTGCTAACAACTCTTCCAGTTCTGAATTTAACTCCTAAATACATTATAATGTTTTTAACATTTGGATACCAGTGATGCATTTACAAGTAAAAACAGAGAGAGACTCTACAATTAGTTGCGTAAAAAAGCACCGTCGCCCTTTTTATCCCGCTTCATTTCACCCAATAAGCACTGTAAGGACAATGATCAAGAACACTGCCCTTAATGGTCACAGGACAGGTCTTCCCAATGAGTTCCCATTTCAATCACAAACATAAAACACGTCAGAAAAATGTATGAATCTCAACCTTACTTTTCACCATATTCAAAACGACTTGCACAGGGGCCGTATTTGTATTCATAGACAAAACGTGGAATGTAATCAGATGTAATAGCAATTACAAATGCATTGGTGATCACAGCCAGTATACCGATTCCTTCAAGAATGCCATACCAGATTCCTAGTAGGAGAAAGAGTGGAGATGGGGAATGAAATGAAAAAAAATTAAAACCCTCTAATGACTCTTCTTTGGAAACAATGTTTTCCTTCTGTTGGGGCTACAGCTCTGTCCATTATTCACTTTCTTAGTACAATATCTCACTACAGATCAGACATCCACTGACTACTTTTTCCACAGAGGGAAGGTAGGCCTCATCTAGAGAGATTTGAAAATTAAAATATCGGGAATTGATTCAAGTACATTTTAAAGTAAAAATATAAAAATGTAAAAGTTTGGTGTCAAGACCTGGAAATCACTAGTTGACTTTTCCAATCCGGCATACAGATGTACAAAAAGGCTTTTGAAATTGTATATGGCATCCACATACTATTGGTTACAGTCAAAACTGATGTTTCAAATAAGATTAAACTTAGCTTTAAACACATTGATATGAAAAAAAAAGTCCTGGAAAGAAACACTCAAAAGTACTAAAGACTGGATAGCATGGCAACTTTCTCTCTGCCAACCCCTTTATTTGTTTTTCAAAATCTTTATAATTTTTCATTATATTGAGTCATAATGAGAAAAATAAAAAAGACATAAGACATAAAAAGTCATGAAACAAGAAATCAGAATTCATAAAAATATTCAAATACATCAAAATTTAACATTTATTTTTACAAAAGTAACAATATTTGGTGAAAAGAAAACAATCACCAGGGAGAAAATATTAGCTTCACAAAAACTAGACAAAGGGTTATTATACAAAATGCACAAAATGTCCTAAATTTTAATAAGGCAAGAGAAAAATGGGCAAAGAATACAAACAAGTAATTTGGTATGGAAGTGCAAATGATCAATAAATCTATTAAAAATTTTTCAATTACTAGTATTTGGAGAAACATCCTTCAAAAAATAGGTTTTTTAAAAAATCTACCAGATTGTAGAAGATTTTGAAGACTTAGGCCATCCCCTGCTATTTAGGGATTATACAAACAGTGAACAAAACAGACATGGTTGTTTGAAGTATGACTTATTTTAGTATTTGTGGTGATTAATCTGATATCTTTTAAAATTAAAACATGAATACATTTTAATCTAGCAGGCCTTATTTTGGGGATCTGTACTACAGATACACTGTACACACACATCTATGGATATGTGATACACGATATATATAATATCTATGTCTGTGTCCGTATGTATCCTATATTTGTCTATACCTATATTTATGTATGCTTACTCCTGCTTAACAATGGGAAAACTAAGTAAATTACTATAAAATTTATAGTACAACCATATTATGAGTATTATTAAACTATTAAAATGAATTATGCCAGCATGTTTTGAGCTGGAGGATGTTCATGAAGAAAAAAATGCAAAATCCAAAAACACGCACTTTTTTTGTATACNGAGTATTATTAAACTATTAAAATGAATTATGCCAGCATGTTTTGAGCTGGAGGATGTTCATGAAGAAAAAAAATGCAAAATCCAAAAACACGCACTTTTTTTGTATATTTGTATAAGCAAGAAAAACACTGACAGAGTATAATGCCTAATTGATATCACTGATTCCCTGAGTATAATGCCTAATTGATATCACTGATTCCCTGAGGTAGAAGGGAAAGGCAAAGAGTGGAGAATGAATATTAATTTTTTTAAAAGATTTTATTTATTTATCTGACAGAGATAGAGACAGCTAGCGAGAGAGGGAACACAAGCAGGGGGAGTGGGAGAGGAAGAAGCAGGCTCCCAGCAGAGGAGCCCGATGTGGGGCTCGATCCCAGAACGCTGGGATCACGCCCTGAGCTGAAGGCAGACACTTAACCTCTGTGCCACCCAGGCGCCCCTAATTCTTTTTATAACTTTGTGTGGTCTGGCT
Source organism: Ailuropoda melanoleuca (assembly GCF_002007445.2). Taxonomy (NCBI): domain Eukaryota; kingdom Metazoa; phylum Chordata; class Mammalia; order Carnivora; family Ursidae; genus Ailuropoda; species Ailuropoda melanoleuca. Next base: position 57,942,954 of record NC_048233.1, on the reverse strand, counting down.
TGAGCAAGATAACGTAGCAAAGTTTAAAAAAATAATAATTTTTGCATTGGAAAGTGCAATAAACACTAACTAAAGCTGGAAAGGGAGTTTGATTTTTTTTTCCTCTTTGATTTATTCTCTAGATTTCTTTAATGTGTTTATATTATTTTAATAATGAAATAATAAATATATCTAAATTAAATAACAGTAATAATCTTAATTGTTTTAAAAATGGGAACTCAAGTTGAATAGCATTAAATCTCTACAGATTAGTATATTTTAATGAAATTTGTTAGCTGTGGAATATACATATGAGTAAAATTAACTAAAAAGGTAACATTACAATATTAGCCAGAAAATTCCCCAAAAGGAAAAGGAAAAGTATGAATTTGGTTTTTCACATACTTAGAATTTCTGTTACGGAGCTAGTTTATTAGAACAGTATGCCAAAAATAAGTAGTCAGATGAATGGAGATTCTGGAATTATATCTAAGTTGATATAGAATTTCATATAATAGAGATAATTCAAAGATGTAGAGAAAGATGGAATATTTAATAAATGGTTTTGGGAAAATTGTCTACCTTTTAGGAAAAAAACTAAGCTGGATCTCAATTTCAACCCCTTTATTAACAACAAATTCCAGTTAGATCAACAATTTAAACAAAATCATAAAATGCTAACAGGTAACCAAATAACAGCCATATATCTAAAATATAAAACAGCAACTAAAACACGGTGAAAAATCGGGAGTTCTAAAGGACCTTTCTGAGAATGCTGCAAATAATAACTCTTTGTAAGAGAGTTATTAAATAAATCTCTCTATAAGAGATATATATCAATGTGATTATATACACATTTTAAAACTTTATTCATGATGGAGTAAAAGGTTAAAAACTAGCATTTGAAAATGTCTGCAACACATATATCAAAGGTTAATATTCTGAACATAGAGATAAAGATGTACCAAATCAGATACAATAGCCTAAGGTCATAAACAGTAAAGAAAAAATACAAATATATTTAATCTCATAATTATAAAAATGCAAGGAAACATAAAAAGATATCATTTTTTCCCTCCTCAGATTGTTGAGGACCAAACACCAATTAAAAAAAAAATAACCCTTATTACACCTGTTAGAGGAGTATAAATTGGCATGATATTTCTGGAGAACATAATGAGAAATTATTTATCAAAATTTTAAATATAAAAAAATTAAATGTACATGCTCTTTGCAAAGGAGGTCCACTCTAGGAGTTTATCTTGAGGAAAAAATCAGACAAAGTAAGTACGAAGATGTATGTTTACCTCAGTGTTGCTCATAATAGAAAAAACTGAAGCAATCTAAGCATCTCTAGTTAAAGGGATGATTTTTAGAAATGTTATATGACATGCCATAGCAATTTGTGCAGTCACTATAAAGAATGAAGCAGAGCTATAATTATTAGCATGGAAAAACGTATATGAGATCATTTTTAGTGATAAACAAGTTCATGAAATAGCATTTCTAGTATAAACATACTCTCAACTAAGTTAGTGTTCATGTCATGATTTTATTAATCAAAACTCCTCAGTTCTTTGTTATAGTTGGAAGGGAGCCCCAACAATGGAAACCCACATGGCGCTTAGATCAAGGCTCTTCTTGGCCTCAGCAATGCAAAAAAACCATTTAATTCCTGAATCTTACCTATGTCAGTTGCTCGAGCCGGCAGAGGCCTCCGCCACTGGGTGACAAATTTGTATGCGTCCAGCCTGATCTCAATGATATTGTTTAACAAAGCCAAAAGAGGGGCCAGAGGAAAAGCCGCAACAAAGATGGTGGTAAAACCAAACTGTAAAACTGTAAAGGGACAGCACTGTAAAATTAGTAATATAAACAATACAGTTTCGTGAGTGCTTTCTTTGGGCCCTAGGAGGTGCTTCACATAAATTGCCTTTAATCCTTTCAATATCCCTACAAGGTAAATATGCTCATCATATTTGGCCGTTGACATAACTATAGCTCATATGTGTTAAGTAAGCTTGCTAAAGGGTGGATAGCAAAAAATGTTAATACCTGCATTTAAACTCTGATCTCAATGGATTGAAAGTGTATTTGCTTTCCATCACTATACCATGCAGCATGAAGGAAGAGCAAGTAAGAAGTCAAAGAGGAGGGCTTGAAGAAAAATGCTGAGCTCTTTAGAGCTTTAGGACCCAAGATACCTAATCTTTTCCTTTCTTTTTATAGACAAGAAGACTAAAGGCCAGAGAAAAACCAAATGTGAAGACAACAAACAAAGATTTTAACAGTTGGAGTGAGAATCTTCCTTTTCTTAATATAAATAAGAGGGCTTCTCAAAGAAGCTAAAATCACTCCAGGTCCGTGCAAAGATTTATTGCAAGAAATAATCATCGCTTTATTTGGGCAGGGTGGTATATTTTTAACAAAGGAATGGGTGCTGATTTATTTTGTTCCTTTTAAAATATCTGCACTAAAGCTAGGTGTTTTACTATGAGAAAACCCTTCATTCTGGTCAAATGTTACGGCTGACAAAGGACAGAATTTGTGAACCTTCCAAGGACACTGTTTTAATATCTTCTCTAGTTATGTTGAGATAAAGGTAGAAAGGCATTTTAGAATGCTTGGGGTTGGAAAGGAGAGAGATGGTTTTCTCTCTTGAACCAGAGCCTGGGTAAAGAAAAAAAAAATATATCAGGAAGGCCAAATAGCCGTATAGAAGTTTCTCTCCTTACCCATTTCTAAATACTCATCCATCAGTCCATGAATATTCATGGGCTGCAGGTTCCAATCATTTTCCCACTGAGGTATGGACGCATCTTGTATTCCCCGCTTGATTTTATGTCGTGACCACCAGTTCTGGATCAACCTACATCACACAGCAGACAAGGGGCTTTTGAGCTCTTACAAGCATATGGTGAACAATTTATAGTGTGTTAAGAGAAGAGAAATACCACTACCCTGGGAGTACACTAAGCATTTCTGGGAATTGGAGATATTTGCATGGTCTCAACTTCCAAGTTTAGGAGGTGGTGGGAATTGGCCTCAGCCTTCCTAGACCTAGTCCACATCTACATATGTATCTGGGAATTAATCCCCCCACACACTTAAGTGCTTCCTGATACTTATTAGACAACCACCCATTTGTATGATTCCTTCCCCCCACCCCATCAACCTCTATACATATTTAGACTTCTATGGTGCCTGTTGTGATTGGATCTGAGCCCTTCATTGCTCATAACCCAAAATCTTCTGGGCTGTGCTCTCTGAACACAGGTAAAAGCATGTTCCATATTGAATAGCTGAGCCCTAGATAAGGTTTCAAGAGATAACAGGTTCTAGTTCCCACCCTACAATGCACGAGCCATGTGACTTTTAGTAAGTCTACTTACCTCTGTGAGTTTATGAACATGAAGGGTTTGAGTATTAACAATTACATTCAGCCACTATGGTGAACAATAATTTACAGGCAATGGATCTGTACCTGAGTCCATTTAAAAGACTTGGAAAGGAATTAACAACACTATTTCCCTAGCTTAGGGGCAGTCTTGAAATTATGGGACTCAGAAATATCCCGTAGTGGGGACTTCTGAGCAATTAATTATTTGAAGAGTTAGATGAACATTACTTCTAGAATGAAGTGAATCTCACAGCGTATCCCATCTCTCAATAGTAATTAATCATGGACCTAGAACTCAGTGGGTGTTGGAAGAACAACCATAGAGGTAGTTAGTTCTTCAGTGTATGTCCCATGGAGGTTGCCTCGGGGACCTCAAGAAGACGGAAAAGGGGCTGGGTGTTGAGATTGAGGCAGGCCTACTTGGTTTAATTTTATTTACTTCAGTCTGCTTAAGATTTTACTTTAAAAAAGAGAACTAAGTTATAAAAGTTTCAAAATTATTGCTTTAGTGACTGGTCCACTCCTGCTAGATTTGGAAAAATACCAACAGGATGTCCCTTACCATGGTACATTTGGGATTTGATATACACAATCCAGGCTGACCACTTGGGCAAGGTCATGGTGAAAATGTGCTATCCCAAGTGTATGCTATGTATAGAAGCACACGGACAATGACAACAGTAAGAATCATTCGTAACGCTATAATGACGACTGTATCTTGACGGTGCTTATGAAGCTATTTCATTCACAGCCTGTCAGGTCCTGTGGCAGGCACTTGCTACTGTATCTACTCAGCTATTTTCAAATGATGTTCCCAAACCCTGTGTCTCAAACAGTTGAGCCAGGGATAGGAAGGGATACAAACAATGGACCAGGCTCCCCAAACCTTCATCCCTATGCTCTCTTCATTTACAAGAGATTTATTTTTTCTGTTTTGAATATTGAAGATCTGTATAAAAATCTCTTCACAAAAAGGTTCTGTCATTTATTGATGAGGTTTAAAGACCACTGGGCACCTCTTGTAATCTTCTCCCTTATTTTATAAATAAATAAAAAAAATCTCACAGATAGGTCAAGTAAATTAGAAGCGTCTTTAGCAAGGGGCAGAGAAGGAATTTGAAGCAGGTCTCAGTTATGTCATAGTCCATGTGCTAAGACTGCATGTAACTTAACACAATAGTTTATGGCAGATTTCAGGGTGGGTATCACTTCTCCAGCCCTAAAGTCTCTACTCTGAAATGTCCTGACACCATTTGTAGGCCAACAAGGAGAAAGAATCACGGTATAATCAGATGACTAAGCCTAAGCTATTTATATCATCAATTAACTAGTTCTTCCACAGTCAAGAAATTCCTCAAAATAGTCATGCTTTTAACCTTGGTTAGGCCTCAAAGCTTCCATAACACATTGTTTTACATAAACTGTATTTCAGTGTATTTGTAAGAGTAATCTATGTTATTAGATATAGAAGTAGGCATTCAACAGCCTTCATGTCAGCATCCCACAGACGTTAAACCCTGTCTAAAGGGACAAAATAGAATGCTATTGTTTTGTGAAATCAATCCTGTTCTAATAACTTTTTCATGTAATAAAGCATACAAGACCTCCCTACCCAGAATTTTATCTTTGTTTTATTCTTTTTTAAGAGGGGGAGCAAAAATGGAGGCTGTCTTTGTTAAACAACAACAACCTGGGTCTTTTGGTGGCCAAAAGAACCCAGAAAGTTCTTCTCCTCAAGAACCTGTATTGTCAACAGTGATTTAAGGATAGCAACAAGCATCTTAATGTGTTAAACAGAGTACTGGATGCTTGACATCCACTATTTCCTTTATTCTTCACGAATGTTTTCTTGAGGTGCATATAGCCATTGATCCCCTCTTAAGAGATGTGAAAACTGAGGCTCGGCAAGGTTAACTCACTCACACACGGTCACACATTGAGTGAACAGCAGAGCAGGAACTGAACCCACACCTGCCTGTCTAATAGGCTCCCATTCTTAAGAACTAGTCCCACTACCTCTATCTTTCTTTTTTGTTACTATGTATAAGGCAAGTTTAAAAATAAAGTGCTCACGGGTATCCCAGTTCCATGAAGTTGTTCCATATTTGCTTCAAAAACATGATGACGCCCATCTGGAGGCAGAGGTCTATCAAACAGCCACTGGGATGACACTAAAACAGAGCAACAACAATGGTCTTGCTCTTGTCAGTTGGTTGCACATCCCCACCTTCAAACCGTACAGCGAATTCTAAAGCCACGCCACCCACTCTCAGTGCATGAAGAAAATAAAAACAAGGAAGAAATAGCATGTATAAGGACATCTGATATGGAAGTTTTCAGTAATTAGAGTGGAATATTGATCAAAATTAAAAAAGCAATAATAACAAATCTTTTTTATTATTTAAATTCAATTAGCCAACATATAGTACATCCTTAGTTTCAGATGTAGTGTTCAATAATTCATCAGTTGTGTATAACACCCAGGGCCCATCACATCACGTGCCCTCCTTAAAGCCCATCACCCAGTTACCCCATCCCCCCACCCACCTCTCCTCTAGCAACCCTGTTTGTTTCCTAGAGTTAAGAGTCTTTCATGGTTTGCCTCCCTCTCTATTATTTCCCATTCAGTTTTCCCTCCCTTCCCCTATGAATCCTCTGTGCTGTTTCTTATATTCCACAAATAACAAATCTATCTTTTAATGAGCACTTACTACCTGCCAACCTCTGTATTAGGCATGATCCCATTTAATGAGTGCTCCGGAATACTGTGTATCTATTAACAATCAGGAAATAGAAAAATGTTTAAGTGTTTATAATATTCTTTCAAAATAACCTTTTTGACGTAGAATAATTTTAAATGTGTAGAAAATTTGCAAGGAAAGTACAGAGAATGCCCATACGCACTTCAGCCAGTTCCCTCCATTGCCCCTTATATTATCAAGGTATGTTTGTCAAAGCTGAGAAACCAACATTATCTGATGTTTTCATGTGTTGAGACTGGATTTATGTGTTTTGAGGATGGAGGAAGATCACAGACGTAAATTTCACCACATTCCCCCCAGATGTTACATGATAGCCACTGACACCACTAGGGACATTAATCTTCATCAGTTTGTTGGTACAATGTTTGCCAGGTATTTCTACTCTAAAGTTACTCATTTTTCCCTTTCCCTATTCTTTTCTGAAGTGAATTAAATCTAGGCCATCCTCAAGATAGGAGGCAGGTGTTAAGGTCTATATCCTGGAGAAGGAATACCTACTACATAAACTAGAATGCATTTTTAAGTGATGAAAACATGCCACAGAATGCCTTGTCAGTATGATCTCAATTTTGCCTTCTTGTGCTCCTCTGCTTTTTCAGATGTCCAGTAACTGTTAGCATTAGAAACCCCCACAAACAAAAATGTGATTACAAGGAAAATTGCAATCGCCATGTTTTGACTGAAAACTTTGTACTGTAGAAGATACTTGGGTAGGAAAGCGTGGGTCTGTTTCTTTAGAAATGGGTTCACGTCCTGCTCATAAGAACAATAGTCACTACAGCTTTGATCCACAGTTTCTATTTCTATCAAATTGGTACCAGTGGGACTTCAAAGGGAACAGATAATTAGGACACGAAGAGCCTGGTTTTCCGGTTCCAGCCCAGTAATTTAAAACTCCCTAAACTGAGTCAGAGAGAGAGAGAGAGAGAGCGCTTGCCACAATTTTCATTGAGTAGAGAAGTCTCAGTTCTCCCATTTAAGCATGCCTCTTCCTTCTAGGATGAATTTAGGACCCCTGAGCTCTGCCACATATATATGATAAATGGGTTCAAACAATGTCTGGGGCAAAATAATTACTAAGCTACAGAGGCAGGCATAGGCATAGATCACAGCTGCAAGATGAAATCTTCATTTTTATGGAGACTGAAAGACGTAAATTAACATGTACAAGGTCATATGATGTTGAGTGTTGGTATGGAATTGAATGCCTTGGTCTTCTGCACCTCAATCCTTTGCTCTTGTACATAACGCCAAACATGATTTCTATTACCCAATGTATCTGTTGCGTTGAAAGGCTGGTTTACCAAAGCATATTATTATGAGGAGAGGGAAAAAAAGAAGACTATTGGCTCATTCTCCACAATCGCAGGCCAAAGTGGGGAGGCTGAATGACAGGCAATTTATAATTTTGTTGAAATCGAGCCTTCATGACTTGGTGATTTATAGGGCAAAGAAAGGGATCCAACAGTTTTTGTGGGTCTGCCTTCCTCAAATAATGGTTCCTTTGATCAAAATCCAGTCCTTCAATACTCTAAAATTCATTTGGTAAGAGAGCCTATACTTAGAATGAGTAAAAGGGCATGGATGAATATGTAGGACAACCAGGCTTTCATTCCCATTGCACCCCTCCAAAATCATATGACTGTGGGATACCCTATAGCTGAGTGTCTTCACATATTTTTCTCATTTGCTCCTTCTGAGAACCTCATAAGATGGGAGTTGGTATCTTCATTTGTAGATGATGAAGCCCAGTGGCACATAGGACTATCAGATTCTGATACTCATGTTCCTTTCACAGGAGGTATGTTTACTCTAAATCCAATTTACATGTGCTAGTCAGCAACCAATCAGCAATCTCTTATCAAAGTCAATTTCCTTTACGTTCTTGATTTTGCCTATATGCTATCCCCATGGTGACTGGAAAGCACAATGTTCAAAGTGCAGACTCTGATGCTAGGTTGGCTGAATCTAATTGATGACTTCCTCAATTTATAAGTTTGTTTCTATACTTGTAGGCAAATTATATAACTTGTCTAAATTTCTGTTTCCTCATCTGCAAGATGAGTGTAATAATAGAATTTTTACATTAATACATGTAGAACAGTTAGCAACAATTGCTGGAAGGTGATGGCATATAGTAAGCACTCATTAAATATTAATCATTATTAACATTTTTATATAGATTTACCTAAAATATTTATGTGAGGTATTATATAGTATAGTATGAGGAAAGGTCAGGATAGCCAGTTCATAAATGTTTTAAATAAAATTGCAGTACTTTTTGCTTTCTTTATAATGGTTACCATTATTTGTGTCAGGGATTTTATTTTATTTTTTATTTTTTTAAATATTTTATTTATTTATTTGACAGAGACAGAGAGAGGCAGAGAGTATAAAGGGGGTGAGGGGGGAATGGCAGAGGGAGAAGGAGAAGCAGAAGCAGGATCCCTGCTGAGCAGGGAACCCGATGGTGGGGCTTGATCCCAGGACCCTGATATCATGACCTGAGTCAAAGGCAGATGCTTAACCAACTGAGCCACCCAGGCGCCCCTGTGCCAGGGATTTTACATGCATGATCCAATTTTATCCACATCTCACCAATCCTACCAAGATAGCTATTCCTATCACAATTTTCAAAAGACTTAGAGATATTAAGATCAGGCATTAGGGTGGAAAGACACAATACTTATTACATAACATGGTTAAGTTCTTCTCTAGGGATTGTTAACATCATCAAGAAAGGAAAGGGACTTCTTCATTTGTATTACCCCAGAGAGGCCTGGAATGGAGTACGTGTCAATAAATGCTTGTTGTATGATTGAATTCTGAGATGAAATGCTGTTGTATGTTCCATTATGTGTATTTATGTATACACTTCTAGAATTTCTAGGGTCTATTGCAAACCCACATTTTTCATTTCACCAATGGGTTTTTTCCAAAATAATCTTTTGTTAGAAAATATGGCCATTATGTATTCCATATATATTGTGGAAAATATCTAGGATGGTTATGAAACATTTTTCCTGATACCAGTATTAGAACTATTCCCCTGGGGCTCCCAAAGAAGAAACATGACTTCCAATAATTTTACCCTTAAAAGTAAAAATATCCAATTAAACAAAAGTATTGGTGACAGCAGTTTCTAAAATGGCATCAATATGCAAATCTACCTGCCTGTTCCCCACACTACCCTTGCTAATTCCAGTTGAACACTCCTGATAAAAAGTAAGCTTTGGGTCCCAAACTGAGTAGATGAAAGCCTTTTAGCAGATATAGTCATACTTCTGGGCTATGAGTGAAAACTCCAAGTTTGATTTGGGGACTTCCTGGAGGCCTGAAATTATGGAAGGCCTTCCATCTGTTTTTGTCTAAGGGGATAATACCCGGGTGGCTGTGGAGACAGAGCATTGATAACTATCAGCTACAATTTATAGACTGCCTTCCAAAGTCTAGGGGTTGTGTTGTGTTATGCAAATTATCTCTTATCTGTAAACAATTTTGCAACCTAGGTATTACTACTGCTAGTTTACAGAGGAGGAGACAGATATTCAGAGGGATTAACTTAAGGGCAAAGGATTAATAGGTAGCAAGGTTAACAGGTGAGCTCAGGTTTCTATGATGTAGAGCATGTTATTCTTAGGAAGTTTTAGGTTTTCTCCATGTATTCCAATCAACTAGAAGGCTGTAGGGAGACGATATCAATGAGGACTCCCTTAAGTTTGGGGTAACTTTTTAGATAGAGACTGGAAATACCTGTTTTCTCAGGGAAACTTTTCTTAGACTCTCTCTAAATTATGACCTCCTACTAATATTACCACATATTATATTGGATTCTACATTAGAATAATTAAAACAATTTTGAACTACAGAAACAATAAACAACTGACCATTAAGACTGAACAGAGTCTAGAAATAGACATGTTTTTCAAGATGTAGAATATGATAAATCTTGAAATCTTATTTTTCTGAGTGATAAATAATGTATTACTAATGAAATATGTGACTGCCAACTTGAGGGGGGGGGCAAAGAATCTTGATTACTCTTTACACGAAAATAAACTTCCGATGCACCAAAGATATCAATATTTAAAAAAAAAATTAGTGGAAAGTACAAATGTGAGTTTTTTTTAAATTTCTAGAATGAAAACCATGTTTTTTGGCATGATATAAATGCCTGAAGTTACTAATAGCAGTGACATTTTAAATGAAAAATAAAAATTTAAATTAAAAAAATTTATTAAAACAAAATTAAGACATACAAGAAAATGAAAAACCTATCTGCAGCAAATTTGAAAGATTAGAGCCTAATGTTATTAGTTTATAAATTTTTAGGACAGAGAATATAGTCTAATGGAAATGAACAAGGATAGCACATATACAGAGAAAAAAAATATCCAACAAACATGAAAAATATTCTCCATCTCACTCATAATTAAAGGAGCTGAAATCAAAAGGAGATATCTTTTAGATGTTATATTGGTAAAAATTAAAATGTTTTTGTTGGTGAAAGTCTGAGGAAGTAGGCTCATAGACTGTAAGTAGGCGCTGGCATTTCGGAGGACCATATATCAATCTCAGTGACAATATAAAATCTGCTTAACCCTGTGATCTAGCAATACTAGACCTTTTGTTTCCATGGCATACATATTTTAAATCAATAAAAAACTATAAGACTTGGAAGATACAGATCTATATATTTATAGATTGGTGTTTCAAGTAAGATTTCTTTTGGACGAAGTTTCCCTGCTTGAAAGGAAACCTAGCATATTTAAAAGTTCAAAAACCCATAGAATAGATTATAATAATTCCTCCAAAATGAAAAATCTCTGGAGCTAAATTTCTGAGCTTTGTGAATGGAAGAAATGGGTTTGATAGAAAATTAAAGAGCTGAGGTCAGGATTTGGGGGTTTAAACTTTAAATTCACATCCTTTTTTTGAAAGATGTAGTTCCTTTTCTTTCTGAACCCATAAGAACTGTCTACCAAAAGTGTGTCTTCAGCATGCCTGAAATTCCGTGTACCCACCTTCTCTCTCTCTTTCTCCTCCCACCTGCTTCCCTCCTATGGTCATTGGCCCATATCCACGCCCAATCCCATACCCACCCTTACAAGGTTACTTACTTCCTCCAGTCTCCACCGGTTAAAAAGTTTATTGTAATTTCCTGGGTGGCCTACAAATCTGTAAAAAGCCATTTTAATTCATTAGCATTTATGTGGGGTTGACTGAAGAATATCTACTAATGCATGAGTAGGTAGACATAAATGTTCACTGGTGCATCTTGTCCCCAAACTGCGAAATTTGGCCACGCTTACACATCAAAGTACCTGACTTAAAAAAAAAAAAGTGGTTGTGAATTCAATTTTCACCCCCCAGTGGGTGAGAAAGTACAGACAAAACAACTGAAAGAAATTTTCCACTTTCACCTGCAAATCTTTAACGTTTTGTTGACCTAGCTAATGAATATTAATGTAATGCGCCCAATTGTTTAGTTTAACATTAGTATGTTTCCATGGCACTGGCTGGAGTGTTAAGCATAGTTTAATATGCTTCTTTTTCATATCGTGCAGCAAACATACAAAAAAATGTTAACATGATAGGTAGGAGAAGTTTCCACAATAAGGAACTATAACTAGGGTTACACAAAAACCATTTTCTTATTTAACAAAACCATTTCTGATGATTGGATAATCATAATCCATCCAAGCATGGCACACAGGTTTTGTTTTTTTATGCCAACTTTAACTGGTAGTGGCAGCTGGAAGCACTGTACTTAGACGTCTTTTGGTGGAAAACACATGTGAAGACTGATGAGCAGTTTTCCAAGGCAGGGGACAAGAATTTGCCATCTCTATTAACAAACTGGCAATGGAACTGTTGGCAGTATTTTTCACTCTGCAAAGATAATGTACATAAAGTTGACTTACCTCCCCAAAAAGAATGCAATATAGAAGATAGAGCTATTTAAATTAACAAACTGGAAGAGGAACATCTTCAAAGCAAAGCTGTTTTCCCATTCAGACTCTGTTCGAGGATATTCTAGAAGGAAAACAGGGTGTGTTTATAAAGAGGAGGTGAATAACAAGAAAGACAGAGATGAATCAGAAGCCCCACGTTCGTGTTCTGGTTCAGCCATTTGCTAGTTCTACGAGGCACTCGTTGTCTCTGAATTCTAGGGTCTGCATCTGCAAAATGTGAATGATAAATGTCTGCTGTACATACATAGTTGATAAAAGGATCCAATGGCACAATCTTCAGACTTACCCCACAGCTACAAAAATAGGATTTCTGTTATTAATAGTATATAAAGATTTTCAAGATTCTGTCTGCTATTGTCATTTGGAAGTAACCATGGACGTTGGATCAGTCCTTCACTCAAAACTGTCTATGCTTGAATAAGGACTTAAATTGTTTACAGAGTTCTTTGAAGAATGGATATTTTGTGCAGACTGAAGTAGAATGGTAAAGAGGAAAGAGGGCTACCTCAGTCCTAGGAGCTGGGCTCCTATTTTGACTTTTATACCTAATTTTCTGGTAATCTCAGGTAGATCACTTCACATTTTTCTGTGATAGTTTTAACATTTATGAAACAAGGAGTTTAGACAAGATGATTTCAAGAACCTGTCTACTCTCACATCTTATGTTTCTATGAGTCTTAAAACAAAACAAAACAAAACAAAACAAAACAAAACAAAACAAAAAACAAAACAAAAAATGATGCAAGACACTGAATTAAGATGGCAATGCGGACTGCAGCCTCTGCTCCCGTGCAGTATCCAAATAATGATAGAAGACCTGTATGCACAGCTAATCTATATTTTCATATAATTAAAGAATTCAAGGAAGATATAAAGCAGATGGGATCTGATTTAAGGAAAAGGTGGGCCAACATGTGTACATGATCCAGCCACAGAATAGGAGTAGGTCCTGGGGGATTCCAAGCCCAACTAGAAAATGTACCAGAAATGACAAGCGTCTGTGGGGCATCCCCAAGGCTGACTGGTGGGTGGGCACTAGTGAGAGCATCCAGGAGAGCCCACATTCCTCCAGGGTTTTGGTGGGTTGTGTTTTCACATTTCGTTCTAAACAGTCTGTAAATTTAGTGCAAAACTTATCTGGAAATGAGAATACGGATTTAAAATAATCCCTATTGTGTAGTTTGTTTTTGGATCTCCATTTCTAATTTTATTACATCATAATCCACAAATGTTCCTGTGCGATTTCTGCTTTGGAGCAAAAAAGGTGGTTTCATTTGTGGTCAAATTACTTGGATATATTTCGTCTATGTATTAAGTATTTAGAAAGAATATATATTTTTTGTTAAGTAGACAGTTTATATATATAAAGAGAAGATTGTTAGTTATGATATTCAAATATTTTATATCCTGGCTTGTATTTGAGTGTGGATTTGTCAGGGTTTTTTTGTTTTGCTTTGTTTTGTATTGTTTTGTTTGTATTTCTATCATGTTTTGCTTTCTATATTTTGAAGGTTTATAAAAAGATGTACAGAAATCAAGACTGTTATACTGAACTGACAGAGTGTTTATCAGTATGATGTCTCTCCTTTCCACTCAAGCAGATATTAAATTCTGGTTTGCCTAATACTAACATGGTGACATCTGATTTTACTGTTACTATTTTCTTGATATATGTGCTTTTGTTCCTGAATTGACTTCTGTTTGACAAAACTGAAAAATTACACAGAATACAATGCCATATATATTTATTATGTATGTATTTATAAATATTCAAACATTAAGCATATATATTTACATATATGCACACAATGTCATTATTTTAAACAAAATATTAATGTTTTTGTTAATTTAAATTAACAGTCCACTAATTATTAATTAATAGTTATGAATCTATAGATTCATAACTCATTCATGAGTTATAGATGGAAAAATTTATAAAGATTTTATTTATTTATTTTAGAGAGCAAGAGATAGCACAAGCGGGAGGGGCAGAGGGAGAGGGCAAGAATTGCAAGCATACTCCATGCTAACCGTGGAGCACCACACAGGGCTTGATCACAGGACCCAAGATCATGACCTGAGCTGAAACTAAGAGTGGGACGTGTAACTTCACCACTCAGGCACCCCTTAATTACAAATTTCTTAATGCTATTTTGCCTTTTAAATTGTGTACATGTAGTATCATATTTTGATAAAAATAAAAATTGGGGGACAACCCCAAAAAACTGAAAAGGTAGGAGGACAAAAGTACTCCCACGCAGGGAGAGCTAGGTTTGCTAATAATTTCAAGGAAGGAGATTTTGTGGCTACATACACTGCCTCTCTTTAGTTATGCAATTTGCTCCAATTTCCCAGGCATGTCTTTCATTTTGATTGACAATTTACATAACTGAAGTTGACATTAAAAACGCTAAAGTGCGTGAAGCAACTACAGACTGATATGCCCCTATGTTATTCTTTTGTGAAGGAGCGAAGTAAAAACGGACTTACCTAAGTTGGTGAGAAGGTAAGCAATTTTTTCATAAGCCTGTATGAGAGAACAAATAGCGAATGTTATTCTTCCTCTCTAGAATGTTATTCTTCCTCTGCTATTTACACTATTCAAGGACACATCTAAAGTGTATGCTACATTTTTAATTAAGCAGAGCATGTTTTAAAACTTACTATGTGGTGCTTTACATATGTACACACACTAAATGCATGTAATATAAACATGTTATAAATATGTGTGTATATACAGACACACTTGATTTCTGTAATAGTAAGTCTTTTGGGTTAGCTATCTTTATTTCCATTTTACAAATCAAGGAAATGGGACTTAAAAATTTTTTCTGTAACAAAAGTCATTCAAGTAATCAATGGCTGACATGGGATTTGGTCATTAAATTATATGTACTTTTTACTATGCTGGAAGGCTGAGTGGAAGCCTGAATTCTTTACTACTGACAGAGAATTTTCCAAACTAAGATGGACTTAGTGTGATAGTTTGCATTCCTAAAGAACAGCATTGGTTTGGTGGTTATTTAAAACAAGACTGTTTAAGTCAAATCTGTTGAATCTGTAAGTCAATCACATGCATGATATTTTTATGGTAGCATTTTTCACATCCTGCCACCTTCTCCCCTGCCACTACTACTCAACCCACCACTCATACAGACTTAAGTAAAGGAAATATATTTCACAAAATTCCAAATAAACCTAGCTGGAAAAACAAATATGCTACAGACAGAAGGACAGTATATGTTTGTGGGTATATGTGTGTGGATGTAAATATAACCAACCCCACAATTCAACAAATTATTCTTTATATTATAAATTCCAGCAACTCTACCTATTGGAATGCAAAATTAAAAGGTAGGTATCTGGATGCTCTAAAAGTTGTTCACCTTCCCTAACTGTTCTTTCAATAGAACTATCGTGATTACTCATCTTGGCCATGATTTAAACCTACTTCTTCCTCTAAAGAGTTATCTTGAGACAGAAAGAGACAGACATAGTCTCTATTTTTTTTTTTTAAAGATTTTATTTATTTGTTTGACATAGATAGAGACAGCCAGTGAGAGAGGGAACACAAGCAGGGGGAGTGGGAGAGGAAGAAGCAGGCTCATAGCAGAGGAGCCTGACGTGGGTCGATCCCACAACACCGGGATCACGCCCTGAGCCGAAGGCAGATGCTTAACCGCTGTGCCACCCAGGCGCCCCTGACATAGTCTCTATTTTAACTGAACTTAAAATCCAATGGCTAGAGACACATGACAAACAATAATGTAATTGGTCAGGAAAGGGAAAATACAGCAGGTTGTGTGCACAGAGAAGGGTGGTGGGCACAGAGTATTTATTTTATAGTGTGGTCGGAAAAGCCTCTCTGAGGGGTAACATTTGAGTGCAGAGTTCATGAATGAAGTGAGGAAGGGAGCCAAGAAGAGATCTGAGCTCAGTACCTTGGAGACGCAGAAACAGGAAGTGCAAATGCCCTGAGACCGGATGTGCTTGGTGTGTTTGATGAACGGCAAGGCAGTCGGAGGATCAGGAGTGGAGGCAGTGAAAGAGCAAGGTAGTAAGAGATGAGTGAGAAATATCTCAGAGGGAAATAGGTTTTCAGGGCCTTGTAGTCCATGGTAAGGTCTTTAGAATTTTTCTGAGCTGAGAAGTCATCATCTTCCTACTAATGCTTTATTTTGGGGTGTTACACAGAACTCTGTTAGGGGAAAATGAGAATGAGTCAGGGAAAGGGCAAGGTTGTTGTGAAAGGGCCATTTGACTTAGTGCTCAACATCTCTGCATCAGAGCCTTGCAATCTAACTTGTATTGTAAAAATGAGCTCAAAACAGAGTTTTGCAGAATCAAAGATAGACTGCTCTTTCCCAGTAATCTACTTTCTTAATTTCTAGAAACCACGGATATAAACATGAGCAAACTAAACAAATATTTTCTAAAAAGTGAGTCCTCTTATTAGATGAGTCATTTGGCATTACCTCTTTTCCATGTTAAGATGTATGGTCCAATCCTTTGGTCACCCTATTATACAATGACCTATTTGCATTGTAATTGGTAACCCAGGTTTAAGAAAATTAGGAACATTTGAGATCTTCAGTGGTCAGGCCCATGAAAGAAACATAGGAAAGCATGTTCTCGAATCTAGAGATGGAAATAAATTACTAATGTGAAAAAGTTCAGAACCAGCATGGAGTACTTTAAATGTAGTTGGAGCTCTTTTTTTTTGGTTATAGGGTACACAAGGTACATGGATTTTAAAATAAGAAGAGGAGGGGCACCTGGGAGGCTCCTTCAGTTAAGTGTCTGCCTTTGGCTCAGGTCATGATCTCAGGGTTCTGGGATCGAGCCCTACATTGGACTCCCCACTCAGTGGGGAGTCTGCTTCTCACTCTGCCCGTCCCCCTCTCGTGCTCTCTCTCTCTCTATCTCAAATAAATAAATAAAATTTTTAAAAAAATGAGAAGAGGAATACCAAAAGGAGTTCATTTTTTTTTAAACTCATTTTAGAGAAGGCAGGAGAGGCAGAGGGAGAGAATTTTCAAGCAGACTCCCAGATGAGCACAGAGCCCAATGCCAGCTCAATCTCATGGCCCATGAGATCAAGACCTGAGCCGAAATCAAGAGTCAAACGCTTAACACACTGAGCCAACCAGGTGTCCCACGAGTTCATTCTTTTGTTGACAATGTTGAAGTGGTTTAATTGGCTTAATCCCAGAAATTTCAAACTACAAGAGTACTTCCGTGATGTTTCTATTTTTTCTTTAAAATTACACAGTGATCATGAGACCAGACAGCTGTCATGCTACTGTAACCTATTCTTTAATTAAGGTTTGACTGTTAAGCAACAAGGATATATTGTATTCTTGTACATGTTTGTGTATTTTTGTATATTTTGTATATACAAATTGTATATTTTTAAATCGTGTATTTTTAAATTTCATCAAAATCTTCTTGGAAATATTATCTGACATTAACCATGCTGTTCACGGCACCTTTAAGTAGTATAGCATTTTCAGGGACAGCAACATAAAGGAAAAAAAGGATGGGATTAGTGAAGAGTAATTCTTATTTTCAAATTCTGTAGAATTTTAGCTGTATGTCTGGTAAGAGGTGTTAAAAAATAATTGAAGTTTTAATCATTGTTAAATTACTTGTGACTTATCTTTGAAAATGTAGTTTCTGATCTTCACTATGTATCAAATTTACCTCAGATCTCTTAAATCAGTGATTCCCTAATGCTATTTTAGGGACTGACAAGGTCAGAATCACTTGGAGAGTATTTTTGAATGTTTTCTTTCATGTACAGATTTCCCAGCTCCACAAAGGGCATTCTGAATGGGACTCAGGGATCTCTAGTTTTTCAAATGTTCCAGGTGATTTGAAGCTTAGTAAGAACAATAAATGATCTTTAAGTTACTATCATGATCTGTAAAATGGACTTGTAATCAAATTTTCAATATTTTCACTCATATTTTTATCCCAAATTGAATATTTACTTTGGGATGCCATGATTCATTTGTTTTGAAAGCTTAGAGGATGCATGTTCTTTAATTATTAGTTTGAAAAATCACAAGTACTGCAAATGTGAAAGACACTGAATATAGAATTCCAGCAACAAAAAAATTTTGAACGGTTATTCAAGAGGCTAAGATCTTTGCAATGTGAATACTATTCACGATGCTAGGAAAATTGGAGAATAAAATATTTAAAATTTATTTGAAGCATATATTCTAAATGTCTTTTAGACATAGGCAAAGACCTGGAGACAGAAAAGTGAGGAGACCCTGCTGTCAGGAGCTTATACCCTGAGAGTGGGAGACAAGGTATGCCCAAGCATTGTAAAGAACAGCATTTACAAGACAGAGTGTTTCATTCCACCAGGGGAGTCCGATAAGGAGGGAGACTAGGCATGTCCAAGCACCTAGTGAGAAGAATAAACACAAAGAAGAGATTATTCAATTCTACATATGGGATTGAGAAAAAACTTTATGGAGCAAGGGATCCTTTACTGGAATTTTCAAAGATAAAGAAATAGCCTGCAAGGAGATAAAAGGAAAAAAAGGTGAATAGAGGAAGCACTGCGAACCAAGTGACAGGGCTGTGAAAAAGCAGAATGCCAGGGAGCAAGCAAAAGGGATTTTGTAGGCTGGAGTGCAGAGCGTGAGAGGGAGGGAGGGAGATCCAACTTTAAACAAGATGAAAAAGGAAAACTGGCTTTAAATAACAGGAGGCCTCTGTGCCTTGCTATTGAATTTAGAATTTATACCAGAGGCAATGGGAACCCATTAAGCACTTTCAAGTACAAAATAAAATGATCAAATCTGAGGTTTAGAAAGATCCTTCTTTTTTTCTAAGATTTTTTTTATTTATTTGAGAGAGAGAGAGAAGGAGCAGGAGGGGCAGAGGGAGAGGGAGAGAATCTCAAGCAGACTCCCCACTAAGCGCAGAGCCCGACTGGGGGCTTGATTCCATGACTCTGAGATCATCACCTGAGCCCAAATCAAAAGTGGCACACTTAACCGACTGAGCCACCCAGGTGCCCCAGAAAGATCCTTCCAAGAGCAGTGGGCAAGGGAGATGAGAAGAATTGAAAAAGACAGGAAGACTCACCAGTTAGAAGGCTACTGCAATGGTCCAAGCTAGAAAAGTAGCTGAGCTAAGGAAGTAGAAGTGAGAATGATGAGTAGGGAATAGATAAGAAAGATGTTACAGAAGCAAAATTCACAACAATCACTGATGCGATGAAAGAGACAAAAGAAATGAATGAATGGCTTAAAATTTCTGGTTGTGTACTTTAAATATTTAAAGTTCCTGAATAAAAAAAAAGTGTTTGACTACCTGAAACTATTTTGCCACACCCATATTTCATAATTGCATGCATATGGGTTATAGCTGAAAAGCAGATTAGATTAATAGATTTTTTTTTTAAAGATTTTATTTATTTATGTGACAGAGAGACAGCCAGCAAGAGAGGGAACACAGCAGGGGAGTGGGAGAGGAAGAAGCAGGCTCCCAGCGGAGGAGCCCCATGTGGGACTTGATCTCGGAATGCCGAGATCATGCCCTGAGCCGAAGGCAGACGCTTAAGGACTGCGCTACCCAGGCGCCCCTAGATTAATAGAATATTTTGACTGAGGCCAAACCCTCATTTGGAGACTATGTTAGCACTGGGATCACAAAGTCTAGCTATTAAGAAACAAAAAGCACGTTTTTTATATGCCGCATATTTAGTGTTGGTCTGAAAATAACAAGAGGTAGCATTTGGTATTCTAGGTCAATCATTTTGGTGGTATAAGTTTTTTACAGAGATGGCATTTTGATATTAACAGTTTTAATCTATGTTTATCTGATTAACCTTAAATTAATCCTGTGGGTTCAGGTAAATCAGATGGGCTATTTCTGTGAAGTGCTTTAACATCCTGAGTAGGAAAGGAATACATTAAGTTCAGAAGGGCATGGAAGGTTTACACTGATTAAATTTGAGGGATAAAATATTCTTTACACATTTATTGAGTTGGCTGTGTAGTTGACTTCCTTTATCCTAAAATCCATTTAAAAATCTTTTCCTAAATTAGTTGCAAGGGCAAAGGAGAAGTTTTGTGGCTGATTCTACTACCAACAATCTCTAAATCTTTATGTCAAAATTCCCAACAAGTAGAAATAAACATTCAGAGAAAAGAACATCAGTCTTCTCTCAGGACCAGTGGATGAGTTAGCTCTTGTATTTAATTAAGTAGAGCTAGTAGGATTTTGAGGACCTCAAAAGATGTTTTTTATGACAAAAATAATACTATCCTCATCTGTCTCCAGAGGTATTATTTCTACAATTAGGAGATTCACTCCATCTAGTTCAGCCTTTGTTATCTGTAAAAAGCAGTAGTTTGGAAGAAGGAATATATTGAGCCTCATTAAACATACAGACTTAGTGAGAAAAAGCTGTATCTGAAGGTTATGAGAAAGAAGACTCTATGAATATGGGTTCACTGTGATTCTAGGGAAGAGATGGTAACTGAAAATGGGGGTTGGAAATGAGGCAGAGTCAGAGTTTAAGGGACTGGTGATTAAGAAACAACTGGAATAATACTAAATTGGAGTCTGGTACACCAAGGGAAACCAGCCAAATTGAAGTTTTTTTGCATTATCAATGAAAATAAAAAGAATCCTTTTGTAAGGAAAATGTATGAAGGTGAAAGCTCCTGTTTTATTCAATTACAGGTTCTGATCATGACAAGTTCTTCAGCTTAGATAGCTATTTCCCTGGGTAGAAACCAAGGATTGAATCCTGGACCTGGAGGTTCTGTTCCCAGAGTTGTCATGCTTGCCTTCCCAAGGAAAAGTTAATTAAAACATATTTGGCCTTTTCATTTTCCCTATGAAATATTTTCCATCTTCAAAAATATTAGGCCAGTTCATTAATTCACTCATGATGTTTTTGAAGATCATGAGGTCTTTGGAACAAATTGCCAAATCCAGGAACACAGGGTACTCTTTTGAAGACACTAATAACCGATGGTGAGGGGAATAAATAGACATGAATCCATTAACATTGATTATCTCCAGTAGTTACAATTAGTTTATGATAGGAAGGGACATGAGTGGCATTTTGGATAGAAAATAGTGTCTTTTCTTAATATTTTAAATGTTTTCATACTGTCAATACTTTATATAATAACAATGTATTGATTTTGTAATTCAAAACTAAAAAAGATCAAAATAGTAACTTCAGAAAGAAAGATTAAGAAAACCAAGTTTAAGACTACTGAAAATTAACATAATGGTATGATTTTTGCATGAATGAATTAAATATTTCAAATTTTCTTATATTTTAGACGTAAATTTGATCAAAAGGCATAATACAACATCTTAGATGTGATTCTCTATCTACAGAGAATTCTGAGTATTTAAAAATTTATGAATGGGTAATAGGTAACAACTAAAAATATTTATAAATAAATGCAGATGTGGTCTGAAGAATTTAGAAACACCAAAGAAAAGATCATTGGCATTTCTATACCTTGGACTGAAGGTTAATGAATAAACTCTATGATTTAAAGATGAAAAGAAAGGGAAAAAATGGAGAAAATGTTGGTACTTTGCAAGAAAGAGAACAGGAGTATATACAGACTTTTAAAGAGAAATACAATTTTAAAACACTGAAGAGAAGCAAATAGGAAAAAGGTTAGCATTTATTGACCACGGGAGGAACTCATTCAATACCCCTATGCATTAGAGTTATCACCCTCATATGAAAGATCAAAAAATTAAAACTCAAAGATGTTATATGGTATGGCCAGGATCACACAGGTCAAGTGCAAATCTTTGCTTTGCCTGCATTCAGTGTCTGCTGCTTTTTATCAGGACACCAAGTTGAACAACTGGCACCACAAAGTGCTGAGAGCCGGGGCAGTGATAAGAGGACAGGGGAAGGGAGGGAGCACACATAGAAATAGTGCATGCGTGTGTGTGTGTGTGTGTGTACACACACACGCATGCATGCGTCCTGGTATGCTGCTTGGTCACTGATAAATCTTTTCTTTACTTGGTGAAAGACCAAATTTAAAAAGTGAGCCAAATTTGCCTTCTAGGTGGCTGTGGTTTTATGGGTGACTCGTATATAAAGTAAAAATAAAGTACATTCCATTCTAATTTATTCCAAATTTTATATCATGGTAGAATGTTTTAAAAGTAAAGGTAATTTTTTTCTGATTATAAATCAAAGTCTACATATAGAGGTAAATATTTGAAAGAATCCAAAAAAATTACATTAAATCAAATAGTATCCCACCAGCAAGAGATAACCACTGTTAAGATTTTTTTTTAATGATTTTTTTATTATATTATGTTAGTCACCATAGAGTACATCCCCGGATTCCGATGTAAAGTTCGATGCTCCATTAGTTGCGTATTATACCCAGTGCACCATGCAATACGTACCCTCCTTACCACCCATCACCAGTCTATCCCATTCTCCCACCCCCCTCCTCTCTGAAATCCTCAGTTTGTGAAACAAATCACTGTTAATATTTTATTGTTATTCCTTAAAATTTCAAAATGCAGGTGTGTTCCAATGGGAATCAAGTGCAGTTATACATCCTTTTTTCTGTAACTGCATGTCACGTCCTTAAATAATATTAAGACAGCATTTTAATTGGTTATATGGTGCTCCATCATATAGAATTTGAGTTAATATTCTCTTGTTTTTGTTCATTTAGGGGGTCTCTCACCAATTTTTACTACCCTAAGTAATAATACAATAAAAATCTTATCCTTCTACACAAATCTTGGACTGCCATCATTGATTTCTTTAAAATATCAGAAATTAATATATATGTTTATGTTTTGCTAGTTTTAGATGGTATATGAGCTCATCATAAAAAAATTTGAAAATGCAGAATACATGTTTAACGTGTAGAGAAAAGAAATCACCTACACTTTTCAGAGATAATTGATTACATTTTCAAAATTTTTTAAAAAAGATTTTATGTATTTAATTTATTTGACAAAGAGAGAACACACAAGCGGGGGGGGGCATGGGGAGCAGAGGGAGAGGGACAAGGAGACTCTGTGCTGGGTGTGGAGCTCCTGATAACATTTTTACGTGTACTTGGGATTTTTATCTGTGTAGCTGTAATTGCTCTTCAGTTTGATTTTTGATACTATCTTTGCCAGATATATTTTTAAAATCAGGTTTATGTTTGTTCATGAAGCATTACATCTGTCTACATTTGGGATTGATTTATACAATAGGAAAGTATCTTTTTATTTAAAATTAAAAAGAATGTCTTGTTACTACAGTGTCTTAGATGAGATAGTATTACTAGTTTGTAATCATTTTTTCCCCAGTTTCTTCCATGTTTGATAATGCACTCAGGATACCTAGCTTTAATTTTAGCAGTCTTGAACATATTTTTCCTCAGAGAGCCTAACATTTTTCTTGAAAGTTTTACAGTTCATTAGCATAGTAATGATAGTAATTACATCATAATATATTCTAATATTTTAATGTCTTTTATAAGTGTATCTGATAAGGTTAATTAGTGATTATTCACCTATCAAATACCCCTACTATTGGCTCCCCACTGCGTATAAGAAAAAAAAATGATGTCCAAATTCTTTACATGGTATTTCAGATCTCCACAGTGTGGCATTAATCTACTTTTCTAATATCTTTTTCGTCATTCTCCCATAAATGTATGTCTTACAGACACTCTTCACCATGTCCTTAAGACAAAGAACATGCACTTCTGTGGTTCTGTACATTTGTGGGTTAAATCTCCTCAAATGACAGTCCACTTTCTGCTCTTTCTTGGCTCATCAGAATAAGTACCCTCTCCTCTTTGCTTTGAGTCTTCCAATACATCATCATGACTCCCCCTTCACATGCAGTTGATGGCTTCTTTCCCATTTTACTCAGAGCCTTTTGTGCTTCAGCTACGATGCATTCATTCTTCATTGTGTCCTATGTCCCCACTAGACTATAAGATCCTAGAGAGCAGGACTATCACCAGTCATTTTTATGTAAACCAGCCTACTACGGAAAAAAAATGGAGTCAATTTAAGATCAGACTGGCTGATTGCTAGTGTTACTTAGAAATAAACACATCAACTATTCAGCCTCCTTTTCCTCAGATAATGAAGCCACCCCCAATAACCTCTATTGACTAGAAAATTGTCATATACAATTGATTTTGTTAGAAACAAGATCTTTCACTATCTACCACAACAGTATAACCATAATATAAAAATCTACAATATCTATGCTGTGAGTGGCTCCCCCTTCAATGTGGTGACTTTGCGTAAGGTGCAGCCTATAACACCTTACACGCACTACCAGCCATGCCTCTCCATCCTTGTCTTATATTTTTATTATTTACTTTAATCTATGAGTCAAGGGCATAAATTTAAAATATTGTGTGGTTTGTTTGGAGATACTGTAAATAGTATTTTCCTTCTACAAAGCAAAACAAATCTGAAGAAAGCTGACTCCAATAGGAGATATTAACTATCATCCTGCATTAAAACTTACTTATCATAGTGACTTCTCACTTTTCTGATTATTTTAAATGGTCCTAGCCCTCTCCAGGCTAAACATGTAACATCAGTGTCAATCCACATTTAGACCCAAATGCACATTACTTGTACATAATATAAACATCATTATTTGAGTATGGCTCATCTATCTTCAGAAATTATCTCATGATGTAAATATACCAGCACTAACACTTAGTATATGTCTGATTTGGGGCACGTCCTTCAAGCTCTGCAAATCCATTTTCTTATTTACATAAAGGAAAGAATACTGGTTTTATGGCATTGTTGGAAGAATTAAAGGAAAGAGACTATTACCCTAAATGTGCTAATCAATGCCTCCTGTCTTCAGAGAAAATAGGACCCCACCCATAGACCTTGCTGAAGACATGGGCCAAGGTAGACACAATAATACCCTCTTAGCCATAGAGTCCACAAGTCAATCAGTGTATGTGATGTGGAACCAATCAGATGTTCTCTCTGAGAAACTGGTACATTGAAATGCTGGATGATCTCTGTTAAAAAAGCTATAGAAGGGGCGCCTGGGTGGCTCAGTTGTTAAGTATCTGCCTTTGGCTCAGGTCATGATCCCAGGGTCTTGGGATTGAGCCCCGCAACAGGCTCCCTGCTCTGTGGGAAGCCGCTTCTCCCTCTCCCACTCCGCCTGCCTGTGTTCCCTCTCTTGCTGTTTCTCTTCCTGTCAAATAAATAAATAAAATCTTGAAAAAAAAGGCTATAGAAACCAACATGGCTGCATAATTAGAACCAAAGAAGATCACAAAATCATTGCAATACCACAGCATGAAAGAAAGACAGGTCATGGTTAAGCAAAGACAGACACTTCCTGATAGAACAGAGCAGACACGCAAACGGAAGGAACTGAAAAAAAAGGAAGGAAAGAAGGAAGGAAGGAAGGAAGGAAGAGAAAGGGAGGAAGGAGAAAAATGCTTAGACTCAGAGAAAGGAAAATGGAGTAGCTATTTTCTATTTCACATGAGGCCTTGGAAGTAACAAGCCTTCTGTTTCAACAGATTTTCCTATACTTTTGTTAACAGATTCTCCACTGAGGTTAAGTTTTTTGGAATGGTTTTTGAACCAAAAAATCCCTTATTTGAATGAAAAGAGCATAGCCCTTTTTCTAGCACACACTAGACACTCAATGAATGGAAATTTTCACTGATCAAGACTATAAACTCAAAGTACAAGGAAGACAATACAACTGTTACCGATTTTAATTTAAAAAAAATCCATCAACCAAACCACATAGATGAATTTTTTTCCGCTACACTGAGCTGCCATTGATGGAAATGTGGGTTGGGCTCATTTTGGCTTCCTGTAAATACAATCCAAGCATGAAGGAAACATAGACCTCTCCCCTACCCATGCCTTTTAACCTTTTGAAAACTGTAAACACTTACAAGATTCAGTGCCATAATGATTACAAAATTGATACAGACAGCAGCAGCTGATGTTGCAAACTGCCAGTGCTGTTTGATGAAATTCCACTTGAATGATGCAAACTGTTCCATGACAACCAGGCGATATACCACAACAGCAAACACTGCAGTGATCACCAAAGAAATCTACAATATGGGAGACCAGAGAAGACAGCCATATTTTGCAAAATTAACAAAACAAAAGCAATACCATAGACCAATATACTGCACCTCCACCCCCCCACCCCCAAGCTAAAAGAATTTACTTTTCCAAGAAAGGACACATAAATTCAGTTTTTTCCTTTAAGAAATTGAGTTTCATTAGAGTCAAAATACATGTTATAAGATTTAAACTGTTCAAATTTCCACTTTCAAGTGGAATGCTTAGTTTTAATTCATCAGGGCAACTCAAAGAATTTCCATTTTATCTTAGATGATCTTTGTTTCTTCCAAAGAGTGTTTTGTTTAAAGATACACCCAAACTCTTTTTGTAATCATTCCATGACTTGCTGTGATTTTAATTTTAATAGCATGTATTAAGCATACTAAACTGGATATGGTTTGACCATGAGGGTCACCAAATGAGTTAGTATCTTAGAAATTCCTTCTAAATGTGGAATCCCACAACATTAATGATATTGATGGTTGTACTTTACCATGAAGAATATTCCTGAGATAGAAACAAGAAGACGAGTGATTTTGTCTGAGGAAGGCTGATGTGGCTCAGGTTTTCCACTGATGGGATTCACTCTCTCCATCTTGTAATACTTGGCTTCAAACTGGGGACGAAGCGTTTCCTGTAAAATAAACTCAAGTTACCTACCTTTCAAAGTCATAAACTAAAAAAAATTGAAAAAATCTTCCAATAGTTGGAACAAAATTCCTGGATTTTGGCCTACTTTTATAGCAAGTCTTGGAAAAGAAGTAACTTTGAAAAAAATAAAACACAAATTATTTTCCAAATAAACCCTAAACTATATTTTAATTAACACAATTTTCCACTAATGTAGTTTTAGGAAATATCATGGAAGTGCTTTGAAAAAAAATTACATTACTTCAGCAATGATCTCTCTTTACTTCATGAAATAAGAAATCTTGTTAATAAAAAACATCAAAGGAAAACCTAATGGTGTTTAGCTGCTTCTAGCATCGATGTTAAGGACAGTGAATAATTTTCTGCATCATATGTTATCTCAGTTTCCCTGTCTCCTGGTTTCCTAGCATCTTACCTCCTCTTCCTCCCATTCAATAAGGTCCCAAGTATAGGTCAGTGTACTTCTTCTCCTTTTCCAAAACTCCAAGAAGACTGTGGCTATAGATAGATAATAATTATATCATCATCATCATTATTATTATTCTTTGCCCAACCACATCCCATTCTTTCATCATTGTCTTTCTTTTTTGGATTAATGCATTTCTACCATACTATTAAATTATTAAAATAGATTAAATTTGTATTGGACTTTTGTTTTTCCCTTATCCCATCCTCCCTGTCTCTGTACACTGCTATCAGCATGAACTCCTAGACAGTAATTTTTTCAGTGGATTAAATAAGCATAGGACTTTGCTAGCCTGGCCCATCAAAGTGATGCTATAAAAGAAGGTCAATATTAGTGAGCTAAATATATATTGGCCCTTTTGACTAGCATACGTTTCTTCAAAATCATGTAACAGACCTAAAGAAAGGCTTCTACAGCCAGGAATAACAAGAAAGACCAGATGCTACTCTCCAGGATCCAGAGAGCAGTGGGGTGGGAGAGAGAGAAAGGAAAAGGACAAGGTTACCATGGTAGAAGGAGAACAAAAGAGAGAGACCAGAGAAGACACTCTTGGATGAAATTCTGGGTGAACTCAGCATAGACTAGAGAGGACTCAATGCAAAAATTAAAAAAAAAATGCCTGAATCATTAACTGGATTTTCTGTGTAAACAGTTAAGAGAACGATTGCTTTGTTTCTAGTAAGTGGGCTTCACCTTACAGCATTCAAGACGTTGAAAACATCATTAAGACCTCACACGTGCATTCTTAAAAACTGTGGTATCATTCAACGATCCATTCATCCATCCATCCGTCCATCCAACCATCCATCCATCCAACCATCCATTTGTTGTTCTCTTATTTTGGGCAAGGTACTCTAACCTCAGGGATTTCCTAATCTAGTAGAGAGAGACAGTCATCTAAATAAAGTTAACTTACATTGTAGTAAGAGTTAGAAACACATGCTTTTGGAAAAACACCACCACCACCACAAGCAGTATAGAGAAAAGGAGCAAGGTGTTCTTCCCAGTCTGTGTTTATTATTCTCTAGGCTTTAATGCAAAAGAATGCCAGGGGAAGATGATTCTGAGGTTTTGTTGTTTTTTTCTTTATAATTAGAAATCAGCCCTGATATTGGTTAGAAAATACAATGTTCATAATCACATTATCTTACATTTTTATCACATTTCACAATGTACAAAGTGTTTTCCCACATATGATTTAATTTTGTCACTTTCATAACACAAGTAGATATGGCAGGCATTACTATCATCAGATATTTGAAACAAAGGTATAAAATTACTGTGTCCAAGATCATACAGCCAATAAATGGCACAGTCAGGACTGAAACTCTTGCTAGTTATTAGCCATACGGTCTTCATATTTTTAATTTTTCCCCCCCAGGCCTACTACCTGTGCTATCTACGGATTTAATATAAAGTTTTAAGAGAGTAGACAAGGCTAAAAGAATCGAGATAGCCAAGCTCCACTGACAGGAGACAAACGAGGTTTTCCAAATACTGGATCTGCTATAAAAAATGGTTATGCATAATCAGTGTTACCAATAGGGAGATCTAGAACTTAAAAGATAAGTGGGATATAGAGGAAGTATATTTAAGGAGAGACAGAGAGAAATAATTTATTATGAAAGGAAAACTGAATTTAAAAAAAGCATTGTATTGGGGCGCCTGGGTGGCACAGCGGTTAAGCGTCTGCCTTCGGCTCAGGGCGTGATCCCAGCGTTATGGGATCGAGCCCCACGTCAGGCTCCTCAGCTATGAGCCTGCTTCTTCCTCTCCCACTCCCCGTGCTTGTGTTCCCTCTCTCGCTGGCTGTCTCTATCTCTGTCTAATAAATAAATAAAAAATCTTTAAAAAAAAATTGGCATAACCTTTAAAAAAAAAAAGCATTGTATTAAATAAGCAACTACAACATGCAGTAATTATAAGCCTGGGACTTAAAGTCTTTCATACAGTACCTGACATAGAATGGGCAATAAAATTCTAATTATCACTGATCTCAGTCAAGGTTTAAAATTTAAATGTGTCACGTAGTCATTTCTTAATTTACCTTTCCAGCATAAACTTTGCTTAGAAGCATCTCACAGAAAATCTAAGAAATAAAGGTAATCTTGGTTTTGTGAGCCTGAAAACTGGCTTTGGTGTAATTTTAACTTCCACAAATGCTTTTTCTTTGAATATCAATAATAAACTAGGCTTTGTGTTAAAAATCCATTCTCAGCTTGAGATATACTTATTTTATTTACAGATCATTAAACTCTCAAGTGAATCAATATTCTCACTTTAAAAAACTTTTAATTAGAACGAGGGAATGTAGAGTAATTTATTAGTATGCTGGGGTGCCTGGGTGGCTTAGTGGGTTAGGTGACTGACTCATGATTTTGGCTCATGTCATGATCTCAGGGTCATGAGATCAAGCCCTGTGTTGGGCTTTGCGCTGAGTGTGGAGCCTGCTTGGGATTCTCTGTCTCCCTCTGCCCCTATCCACCACTCTTTCCCTCTAAAAAGAAAAAATAAATAAATAATTTATCAGTATGCCAAACACCAAAGAAGGAAAAAAGGACCACTTACTAATCCCTACTAAATTTAATAAAAACAAAATTAATAATGAAAGTCGCTAACTTTGAAAATTAGAATAGTGGTTGCTTTTGGGGCTGTGGTGGCCGGCAGGTGGCACAGGGAAACCATTGGAGGTGATGAAAATATTACAAATTTTAACAGGAGAGGTGACTATACAAGTTTATGTCGTTTTTTAAAAAGATTTTTTTTTTTTATATATTTGAGAGAGAGAGAGAGAGCGAGAGCGCGAGCACAAGCAGGGGGAGTGGCAGAGGGAGAGGGAGAAGCAGGCTCCCCACTGAGCTAGGGGCCAGATGCAGAACTCCATCCCAGGACCCTGGGATCATGACCTGAGCCAAAGGCAGACGCTTAATCGACTGAGCCATGCAGGTGTCCCTTTCATTTTCAAAGGTGATCAAAAAACACCTAGAATCTGTAGATTTCACTGTATGTAAATTATTCTCAAAGACCAGATTTTAGAATGTAAGTAATTTTGAAAATACCAAGTGATTAACAATATCAACAGGTTCGAACTTTACGACAAGCCGGTAGTTTCCCCAGGTTACGGCAGGAGGCTCTGAGCTTGCAGTGAGGGCCTGAAAAGGAAGCAGGATGCTGGGAAGACTGTATCTCACTGCACAGCCAGTTTAAGAGCAGAAGAAAACCCAAATTATGAACTCGGGCAGTTAGACTGGACCTAAAGAGTCAGCTGAGCATTAAGGAGGCTTGCACGGTATGCTGACACAAATACATCAAGTAGCCATGGAAAGAAGAAAGGGTTTTTACATATGCCAAGATCTGAGAAAAAAGGGCAGAGCAGAAGCACCCAGCAGAAATGGCTTCAAGGTCCTCTCTGGTAGGTAGACGTGTGGACTAATAGAAATACAGTAGGAAAGGCTGGCCTTACTCTAAACTACTGAGTGCCCCATCCATCTGAATGCTTTCAAATTCCAATAAAACATAATCAAATAAACCACCACACTGTCCTGAGTCATTAGCAAGGTTTGTCCCACTGGCTCACATTTTGCCCCCTAGACTAAAGAGTAGGTTCCAAATGATAGAAATGTGAGATGGAGAGGCTAAACACTTTAAGGCCTCAATTCAGTGACTTTGTTCTTCCAGAAGCATTCTCTGAACTGGACCCCTTTCTTGATAGCAAAGGATAGGAAAGGGGTTGAGCTGGCATCCAGTTCAGGATTGAAGAATGAGAATGAAGGACTCCATTAATCAGTGACTTAAAAAAAAAAAAAAGTGAAAGTGACAAGCAATCATTAGTCATTTTATTGTAATTGGTGATGAAAGGTTTGGCATGAACTAATGTGGAAAGACTAAGGAATGATGGCTCAGAACGAACAGGGTGACAGAGAACATGAGATGGTAAAGAGGACAGGGAGCTTATTAAACTGCCTTAATGTAAAAGTGAAAATGCTTTAAAAATGAACGTGTATAAAGGGAAAGCCATTTCACTTAGAAGGACGTGTCACTATAAATATAGATGTAGATGAAGTTATAGAAATTTATAGTATATATTGTATGTATAGTATACGTGTTTATGTATCGTGTATATATGATTAGTGCCCAAAAGGATATTTACCAAAGTGCAAACACTAATTGTCTGTGGAAATGGATTACGGAGCATTTTTATGACCTACAAAGTACACACTGTACAAGAAGTACAAACCACCTATGTTCTTTTTACCCCTCCGTGTGTACAGTTTCTCAGCTCTTCCCCTTGGTCCTGTGAAAGTGGGTTGGGGATGGGGTAGGAAGAGAAGAGGCCTCCTTTGGAGAAGGGCATTTTGTGATCAGGGGAAAGCCAGCTTTCACATGAATCACTGAGGTAGGAGGAATATTATGGAGAAGCTGAAGATGATACTGCATACTTCTGTTCCTTAGCAACCATACATTGTATTTATTTTTTTACTCCTGCCTCTCTGACTATAATGACATACTTTTCTCTACTTTAAATTTCAAAGATACACATGCTGCATCTTGAACTTCCATTTATTTCCTCATGTCCATTTCCAAAGGCTTTTCCTTGTGATCCAAAGTCAATGGTGCAGAGTGACAGAATTGTAAAGTTATGTATCCCAAAGAAGTTAGATTCTCCTTCTTCTTCTCCTTCCTCCTCCTCCTCCTCCTCCTCCTCCTTCTTCTTCTCCTTCTTCCTCCTCCCCCTCCTCCTCCTCCTCCTCCTTCTCCTTCTCCTTCTTCTTCCTCCTCCTCCTCCTCCTCCTCCTCCTTCTTCTCCTTCTCCTTCTCCTTCTTCTTCCTCCTCCTCCTCTTCCTCGTCTTCTTCTCCTTCTCCTTCTTTTTTAAGTAGGCTCCATGCCCAGTGTGGAGCCCAGTGCAGGGATTGAACTCATGATCCTGAGATTGAGGCCTGAGCTGAGACCAAGAGACAGATGCTTAACCGACTGAGCCACCCAGGTCCCCTCAAGCAGGTTAGATTCTCTATATAGTTTGTTTCAAGTTATTTATTTCAAATTTAGAGAAAACAAGGCCCAGAGTGGTTGACAAGTAACACTGGCCTCGTCTAGAAATCTGCCAAAGCATCTACAATGCTTTACTGTGTCTGCTATGTCTGCTTTTTCCTACACTTGAACTTAAGTTTCTAGAATGCCTTTTCCCTCAGCATTTTTAGTGCTTGGCACACTGACATGTTCAATAACTGTTACATTGAATTATTGAGTGGAACTGAGTGTTTGTGACTATAACTCCTGGTCACGTGCTCTTTCCATTATTCCAGAGGTTTTCAAATTATGCTCCATGGAGACAGGGAAAGAGAGTCCCTCACCAGAGAAGTCCATTCTATATCCATTTTATACATTGAGCCATCAAGTTCAATTTTATGTGGAAAAGTCATTATTACTTAAAAAGTTCAAAAACGACTTCACTGCACTTCAGGGGGTGGGGGCTCACGGAGATGGAGCCGGGGAAAGAGGTCAATCCTGAACACAAATGAAGTTAAATATGCCCGAATATGAAGAACAAAAGGGAATTGCAAGTATTGTTTTCATCAGAAGAGATAAAGATTTAAAACCTTCTCAAAAGAAGACCCGGCTGAAACAACAGTTTATCAGAGAAACGCTTCTGAGACTGCCAACGTCGGTAACACCCGAGTACCACTAAAGACCTTCCACTCCCCAGATTTATTTTCAGCTACATCCTCGAGCATAAGGTGCCTTTCCCACACAGTATTGCAACATCACCATACATGCGGTAGAAATAGAAACCTCACAAAACAGGTTGTACAATTAGCAGGAGCCAGGAATGTGGAACACTTTACATTTCCATGCCCAGAGAAAGCTACCTTCTTTCTTTTTCCAGTTAGCACCTTACAAAAATGTAATTAATGGAGTTCCTTCCATCAGGATAAAGCAGGCTAATCAATATAAGGAGCTTAAATATGTGTGAAGTGACAGATTCTGAATATTTGGGCTGAATGGTACGAGACCCAAGCACGCATGGAACTGGTTTGTCAAGACTCGCTTGTCTTGTGAAATTTCCTCTTTGTCTAAGGACATGCAGTCTCTCTCTGACCTGACTTCCAATTTCCCTCCCCTCCTTCTTCCTTGCTAACAATATTAAGTAACAAAGAAAACCACAAATAGCTGGGTTCTAAGAACAAGGGAAGACCAGCATTTGGACCTTCAGTACTGAAAATCTTCACCGATTCCTAAAATCAGACTTGATCATTTTTCCTCTAGGAAAATTCATTTAGAAACAAGAAGCAATACAGAAACAGCATGATGTTCTATTAGAATCCAGTGAGAACTCTCAGGACAATCTGGACCAGAGCAGACTCTTAACTTTGACATTAACAGTCCCTCTAAAGCTAACTCTTCTGTCACTGGAGGTGGTTATCGGAGTCTACACAAATAAAAACTTGTCAGCTTTTGCCATATATTTTTATAAAATACAATGTAACCTTTTAAACACAGGATTAACTTTTCTCAGGCCCTCCCTTCATCTTACCCCTCAACTATTTGATACACTTACGTTCCTTAATTCTGTTGAACATTTTCTGATTACAAATGTAGAAATAGCAGCAAAAATAACTGGAACACCTCCTTGTCTGATTGACTTCTGACATACAGGGGTCTTTCAGTATATATATATACTGAATTCACTCAGTGAATTAAAACTGTAAAGAAGAAACTAAACGTCACCTGCAATCTCACCACCGATAAAACAGCTATAATTAAAATTTTGATAATTCCCTCCAAGGTATTTTTCTTGAACAGTCTATTTAAGGCTGGTATGTTGCCAATACTCAAAGGTATGGCCATACTAGTTGTTAATTTATGACTGAAAAAAGGAAAAGCAAACTCATAACCGAGTCCCTGACTTGCCTCACACCCCTCATGCACTGGTCTGTCCTTCCCAGGAAAGCTTCACCTGGACAGGACGCCTGTCCAGTTTAGCCCTGAAACAGTTTGTGGCCTCCAGCAAAGCGCTCTGGAACTGAGGTCTGCATTCATTCTGACTAGCCAGTGCCAGAGCCCTAAACATTGTTAAATATTTGCCTTTTCCTTACAAGCATCCCTCTGGAACTGGGTACATTTCAATTAGAACTGTACTTGGTACCACAGGTGAATGACAGTCACTATAAAAGAAATGACTAACTTTGCATTTGTCATAAACATCATAAAATGTATCTTCTTGATCAAGTTACAGCAATCCTCAAAACAAAACAGAACAAAATAAAGCAAAACAAAACAAAACAAAAACACAACATCTAGGAAAGGCAATGTGGTGCTGGAGAAAGAAAATGGCTTGGAGTAGGTAGGAATGTTCTGGGTTTGAAAGCTGCCTATCCACTTTTCTAATTGTGTGACAAATGCCTTGGACGAATGTCTACATAACGAGAACCCTCCATTTTCACAACTTACAGTGAAAGTAGTAAAATCATCCTCACAGGGGCATTGAATGAGTTTGTAAGTGGTCAAATTATGCTTAATTCATTTTAATAGTATAATAAGTTACCATAACCATTTTTTCAACATTCTGTTAGTTGTTATCCATAAGAACTTTATATAGGCAAAGTTCTTGGTTTCTACTGCATAAGAGATATACAATATAAAATTTACTTCATAAAATTTAAACATATTGTATATCTTCCTGCAGGAAAAATAAAACTATTGTCATTTATTTATATTTCAATTGATTCACAAATTCAGTCTTGGTCAGTTTCCATATACTTTCTTTTGCCCATAATCTACCAAATGATTTATATTGTATTTAAGACTGTAAAACTGTTTCTAGAGTAAATAATTCAATTCAAAACTTACGTTTTTGAGAGCATATTTTTCTATTCATAGAGAGCATACAAAAAAGTGAAAATGAGTTGCATCATATTCCCAAAGAGGAAGAAGAGAACTAGCATTTATTGAGCACTTACAATGTCCCAGACTTTGTGCTAGCTATTTTTAAATTAACCAGTATCATTTCCACAACAACCCAGGTAAATACAAGGTTATTAATCTCACTCAGTTGATAAGCAAATTGAAGCTTTTGGAGGTTAAGTTACCTGAGGAAGATATTTGGCTGAAATTCAGATCCATTCCAAATGCTGACCTTTTTCTGTGCCAAAGGAAAAATTACTCCAAACATGGTTTGGGATAGAACTTTTCAAACTGTATAATTTGCAACATCTTTCTGGGAAGAAATTAGCATCACAGATGAAATCTTTAAGAATACTTCTTTCTTTCCTTCCAATTCTTTCCTTCCTTCCTTCCTTCCTTCCTTCCTTCCTTCCTTCCTTCCTTCCTTCCTTCCTCCTTTCTTTCTTTCTTTCTTTCTTTCTTTCTTTCTTTCTTTCTTTCTTCCTTCCTTCCTTCCTTCCTTCCTTCCTTCCTTCCTTCCTTCCTTCCTTTCCTTTTTTCTTTCAACAAATTTCTAAAAGACCTAAATGAGAATGAGAACTTCTGGGAGGTTGGCTGCTCGCCATTCCATGTTCCATCAATCAACAGTCTAAAGTTCTTTGACTGTAAATCTTTTCTGTTTTTGTTGTTGCTGTTTGGAGTCTAAAAATGATTACCAACCACTCTCTTTTCTTATAACTGCCTCTACTAAGACAGAAATCTTTTCATTGATCTCTTAGAGGACTTTTCCTTTGCAGTAAAACCCTGATAAAATTTTGATACATGCTTATACCTTGATTGTCTAAAAAGATTACTTTATTTTATTGGACCACTATATCTGAATTTGTGGAGACAGACATGCAGAAGCAACCTTAATGCTTCTTGGTCCACTATTCAAGCAAATAGTTACTTAGTCAAAGAATGATTGAATCGTGTATGTTTATAATTTTGATGTGCCTAAAAGCTCCCTTTACACACAGCCAGAATCTCTGACTTCCTCAAATACTGTGCAGTAGATTGGCCCTGAGTGTTTCTGACAGTTGGTTAATCGAATGTTGAGTCACGGATACATTTAGTTTGTGTTCAGGAAGATATATTTATGTGGTTTGCAGACAATTACACAAATTGTTCAGTGATTATTAACTATCTTAAGATAGCAATAGATTCTGAGGAAACTCCTTTTACTTCATGTGCAGACTCGGGTGCCAGCCCAGCGATTATATGGAGAGATGGCATGTTTTGGGGTGTACAGCAGTGATAAAGCAAGAGAAATAAGATCTGAAGTACAGGAGCCAAAAACTACCCTATGGAAAATTATTTTTAAAATTTCAACTCATGGGGCATCTGGGTGGCTCAGTCAGTTAAGTGGATGTCTCTTGGTTTCGGCTCAGGTCATGATCTCAGGGTCATGCGATCAAGCCCCACGTCGGGCTTCACTCTCAGTGCAGTGGCTGTTTGAGATTTTCTTTCTTTCTTCTTTCTTTCTTTCTTTCTTTCTTTCTTTCTTTCTTTCTTTCTTTCTTTCTCTTTCTTTCTTCTCTTTCTTTCTTTCTTTCTTTCTTTCTTTCTTTCTTTCTTTCTTTCTTTCTAAAGATTTATTTATTTATTAGACAGAGAGAGACAGCCAGCGAGAGAGGGAACACAAGCAGGGGGAGTGGGAGAGGAAGAAGCAGACTCCCAGTGGAGGAGCCTGATGTGGGGCTCGATTCCGGAACGCCGGGATCACACCCTGAGCTGAAGGCAGACTCTTAATGACTGAGCCACCCAGGCGCCCCTGAGATTTTCTTCCTCTGACCCTCCCCCATCTCACTTGAATAATAAATAAAATCTTTAAAAAAATTAAATTTCAACTCACATGTGAAACACACCAGAGACCTTCTCAAATTTATATTAAAAATGCATAACACTACGAATAATGAATTATAAAGCTGAAATAAACTTTTCAAAACTATCAACAAAAAAGACTTTCAATTCACCAGGTTAGAGGAAGAGGAAACACTGAATTGCTTTTCTATACATTCTCTGAAATATTTTTAAACGTCATATTAAAAGGTAATTTAATAAAATACAGACAGAAATGCAGGAAAGAAAGCATTACAGAAATATGGTAGGCAGTTAGCTAATTAAAATATTGTTACTTCTTTAGATTTTTGACTTTACGTATTTGGAGACTTTTAAAACTTGTAAATTTGTGATTTTTCCCAGTTTAGTTATTTCATAGCTCATTTTCTGTTCATATTTTTGTAGCTTCCAAAGCTGTGTGTCTCTTTCCCATGAGGGGCAGTAATGTATCACTCACATGTATGCCAGCCATCCCACTACATGTTTCACACATGTTAACTCACTAAATCCTCACAACAGCTCCATGTATAAGAAATGATTTTTTTATTGCTGTTTTACTGATGATGATACCAAAGTTCAGAAATAAAGTTTTCCTGCCCCAAATGGACTTGACTGTGTCCCTCACGTCACTCTGACTGCTAAGGCAGGTTTACTAGCTTCAAATACTCATTCAAAGGGAGGAGTCCCAATAATCCTAAGTGTCCTCCTTTAAGGATTCTGTCCTGATGCCATACAAAAATTTCTTTCTTGTTTTGTAGCTAAGAGCTTCTAGGAACTGTCAGCTTGGTTAAACACAGCATGTTTTCATTGTTCTCTCCAAAGTGTTTAAAGTGCTTCGAGTCTAAATGGATGAGAAAGGCACTTGTCATTGCTATTTCTTGTCCATGAACTTGATTTCAAAATCCCCTTCAGGTCACGGATAAGTTTTCTTTCTCTTCTGCCTTGGGTTCTGAGCCAAGAAACAAATCAAGAATCTTCTTCAGAGTGGACAGACCTAGCACTGGCATCTTGTTCTTTCCTCACTGTGCCCCTTGCAAGGTCATGGCACAATGCTGAGGACACTCAGCAAATAAACTCTGTATGCTGTTGCTGCCATGGTTATTATTTAGCTATTGTAACTTTCTAGCCAGAAAAAAACAAATTAGAGATGCCCAGATTTTCTAATTATCTGCCTTAATATTTTTTTTAGAAAGCACTAATAAATCATGCTTTTCCTCAAGGTGACAAAATAAGTTATATTATCCATCTGCCAGTTTTGCCATTTTATTATATTTATGGCTTGTTGTAACTTCATGAAGTCCCTATAAACATAAATTGCATAGTTGATAAACTGAGCAGTAGTCATCTAAAGAGATTACACTTAGTAACGAAATCAGGGCTCTAAAAGAAGGAAACTTGCATAACGGTATATTCCATCATACAGGAATGAATCCACTGTGGGGCACTTCTGCACAACAGAATATCATGTACTTAAAGAGAGCAATATCATTTTCCAGCAGGTTGCCACTTGCAAAGCTGAGCAGTTTGTTTTGGGTGCTAGGAATAAGAGGCTTCACTTCAGAATTCCTCTATGAGCAGGAGTCTAGAGGGAGACCAGAACTCTCCATCTTAGCAAGATGCCCCATGACCGTATCCTATACACACACCTTTTCCTTCTATTATCACCTGCAACTGGGTCCATCATGACTCAGTCCTTGTGCTCCTTAATTCTGTTCATAGCAGTTATCTCAAGACCAGGATTTCCAGATCATCCCTTAACTCTCAGATTTTGATCTTCTAGTTTCAGGGAAACAGATTGCCTTTGTGACCATCTCCCACTCCTTCCCAACACTTTGAGAAACTTTCACTATATTCTCTTTTGCTCAGAGTCATCAACAGTAACTTACATCCCCTCACCTTCTTGTGCTCACTGAAACCTGGGACACCCCTGAAACCCCAATTTTCATATGGCATTCTCAGGTAATAGCTATTTGTCTCCCATACCAATTGGGACTGAAGATGTGGTGTATTTCTTGCTGCTCCTCATTGCTGCTTCAAGACCATTTCCTCTTCCTCTTCATTCACAGATTTGAGTCTTATGTTATCAACCCATACTTCCTACTACCTCTCTTAGTGGAAGTCATCTACCACTCCCTGGGGACTTCCCTAGCTCATCTTAAGATTTTTAAACTCTTGGCTTAGTGTAACTCTTTTCAACATGATTCCTAAAATAATTATTGGAAACAGCAATATACACAGAAAATCTTTCTAGGACCTCAGCTCTATCTTCCTAGATAGATTCTCCTAGTTCTTCTCCTAGTTCTAGATAGTTCTTCCTAGTTGTTTTCTCCTAGTCTATTTTACTCATGTACTCCCACAGCACACTTTTGATCAATGACTGCAAACTCTCTAAAATCTCCAATTATCACCTCCATTCATCTAGCTCACTCCCTATAAACTTCAATTCCAACGACACTTTGACCCAGATTTTCAATCCATTGACGCTTGGAGAAGATTTTTCAGTCTTCAACTCCAGCATATTTTGACTATCTTTTCCTCTCCTGCTGCCCTCACTTTCTTCTTTATGATTCTAATGGTCTGCCATTATACTCACCTGCATACACCCTCAGAGCTCTAGCTCTTGTCTCAGTTTGTCATAAACTCATAGTTTGAACATGACCCTAGTTAAAAGCAACACTCCACCTATTGTCTATCTGTACCCAAGCACACCAACATCACTGGAGAAAAAGACAGGTATGCTGGGTGAGTTGATTTGTTTTAAATTAATGACTGGAACGGACCTGTGCCATGCTATCATACCTTCTCTTTTCTCTTTTAACAGCCAGCACATACACTCTTATCACTCTCAGTTGCAATTTTGCTGTCTCCCTCATCATTCAAAATAAAGTATTCAGAAGAAATTATCCCCTAAAACCACACCCACTCACTTACCTACATTTACGTGCAATAGCGTCTATACTCTCACCGGCTATAACAGAAGATTTATGAACTCATAGTTAAAATCAACTCTTCTTGTAAACTAGCCCCCATCCCTTATCACCTGCTACAGGAAATGCTCAATGATGTACATGTACTATCATACAAAGATGCCCAAGAAATAACCTTAAGTGAAAAAAAATCTGATTCTATATCTTAAAGAGCCAACAATTGGAACAATATTTTAGGTAGAAGAAAAGTGAGCTTGCAGATGTCTTACACTTAGTATTTTCACATTTTTTTGTTATTATGGTTAATTATATGTATTTGTTTATATACCTACTCATTCCTTTAATTCATCCGTTTATACACTTATTGAGCATATAGTCTATGCAAGGAATTATTCTAGCTCTTTGGATAAAGCAGTTAAGAAAGCAGACCAAAAATGTTTACATTCATGAACTTTCTAGTACAGGAACAGACAATAAACAACAAAAATAACATAAAGGGTATGTTAAGCGACTATAAGTGCTGTGGGTAAAATAATGCGGGAAAGGAGATTAAAAAGATTAAAATGGGTCAGGAAAGGAGGATTGTAGCTTTTATAAAGATGACTAGGGAAAACCTCTCTATCAGGAAAAAAAATCAATTAAATAAAAAATAAAATTGGAAAAACTTCATTTTTCTTTTCGTTCTTTTTTTTTTTTTTTTTAGATTTTATTTATTTGACAGAGAGTGAGAGAGAGCCAGCACAAGCAGGGAGAATGACAGAGGGAGAGGGAGAAGCAAGTTCCCTGTTGAGCAGAAAGCCTGAGGTTGAGCTCCAGCCCAGGACCCTGGTATCATAACCTGAGCCAAAGGCAGACACCCAACCAACTGAGCCACCCAGGAGCCCTGAATTATTTCATTTTTTCACTCAATTACTATTTATTGAGCAACTACTATGTGCCAAGCTATAGACACAAAGTCGAAATAATTTAATGTAAGTGCTTCCATGCTTGGTTGGAGTCAGCTCAACTTCTGTTCATAGTGATGCTGAAGCTTTACTTTCTACCATCTCTAAACAAAAAATATTATAGTTATAACTATAGTTATTGAACCCTACCAAGTGTTTTTTACCTTATCTTATTGACTGCCCACAGGTGATTAGGACGTAGGTGTCACTCTTGCTATTTTACAAATGAGAAAGCAGTCTTGGAAATGCGATGGTGATTAGGCAAGGTTATGAAACCAGTTAAGTGGCAAAGCCAGGATTCAACAAGAAAATTGTGAGCTGGTAGCCTGAGCCTTTCCTCCATTCCCACTGCTCTCTGGGTGATTATGAGCCTGCAGTACCCAGCCAGAGGAAGAGCCCCAGAGTTCTGACATTGAATAAAGATTCCGTGGGGCTACCCTATGCTAACAAAGCTATCCTGGTAACATATGCAGAGTGTGACCATGCCTGCAATGGTAATGCTATGAAGAAGGTAGTGTTTACTTTCCAAATGTCTCTATCACCTTTTAGCAATAACCCCCCCACCACGCTCTCTCTGGCTTTTTTTTTTTTTTCCCCTTGATGGAACTGGAAGGGGAGTTGAAAAGGCATAGTGAACTCCTATTGCATCAGGGCCTAATTAGCACAGAAAAATGCCCAATAAAATATTCTGTATCTATGAACAGCTTGAAGCTTAAGCATCATTTAGAAATTGGTGAATATGTAACACACTAAATCAGTGGTCTTCAAAATTTTTGTATAAGCTTTAAAATCATTTTGTAAAATTGTTTATCCTTTTGTATAATTTTATAAGGACATCCAGAAATTCTTTTTTATCATGTACGTAAATATTTGCAAAAGATGTAATTTCCAGTGCACTATAAAAATGGGCATTTTAAAATATAACTTTTATATTAGTCTTTTATAGTTAACTCATATCCCTTAAAATACATTTGCCATAAGCTCTTACTATTGTAAAATTTTAATTGTTTCATTTTATCCTTAAATCTACTTCTGTTCTGTTTCTGTCTCAGAATATTATCCTTTATATTTCGTCTGAAAGTATTTATTATCTTCTCGTACTCCTAACAAATAAAATTTAGATAAGAAAACTAGCTATTGTCATTTGAGTAGAAAAAGAAATTAAAATAATTTTAAAAATTTCTTGTGAACATGAGGCTCTTATTTTTTTAAAAAATCTGGATTGAGTTATCATTATGATTAACAAAACAAGAAAATTTATTCCAAAATTTGATAGATATTAAACATAAAATCTAAGATCTCTTAAGGGTATCAATGGGCTTTTTGACTGATTTTCAATCGGTTCAGCTCTCCATGGATATGTATTACTTCTTGCCACAATGAGAGGTTTCAGCATCAACTCTAGGTTAATCTCTTGTCTTTATGAGGGTATTTATGAAGCAAACATCTTCACTTAAATGTGTAGATAGAAACGCAACTTGTTTTGTTGTACTTACGTTGTTTGCTTCTCTGAACTACAGCCGAATTAAAGTGTGTATGTGATTTATCATGTTCTTTCATTTATTTATTTATTTTTAAAGGTTTTATTTATTTATTTGGCAGAGACAGAGACAGCCAGCGAGAGAGGGAACACAAGAGAAACAAACTGAAGACTTCAGAGGGGAGGGGGTGGGGGAATGGGATAGACTGGTGATGGGTAGTAAGGAGGGCACGTTATTGCATGNCAAGCAGGGGGAGGGGGAGAGGAAGAAGCAGGCTCCCAGCAGAGGAGCCTGATGCGGAGCTCGATCCCATAACGCCGGGATCACGCCCTGAGCCGAAGGCAGACGCTTAACCGCTGTGCCACCCAGGCGCCCCTATCATGTTCTTTTAAATCAGGTTTTTACAACCTTCCTTCGCTCCTCATTTTATGTAGGTAAGCATGCAAGTGTGCACACCTGCATATATGTATATGCTATGTCACACCTTCTACTTAATAAAGGGCGCTGTTGTAGAATGTGCTTAGCAACGAAATGGAATACTTAATCTTTCCATAAATTATTGTTAAATGAAGACCATATTATAATACCACATGACTTAGGAAAAAAAGATAAGCTTATGTCAAATAATCGTTAGCACTCATGAGAATAATCCCTCAATTTCTCTAACATATATTGAAACAAATGTTATCAACCATGAGGAAATTTTCCAGCCATCAATTTCCATTGTATTTCTGAAGAAGGTCATTAAATTATCCTCAAATAATATAACCATGATGTTATTTGTTTTATTATTAATCAAATGTTTTTTTTTTCTTAAAGCATCCATGATCCTGTGGGGAGATAAAACATGAATTCAGTTTATATCATGTTTCAAACTCAAAACCTGCTATTAATGGATTTGATCTATGGCAACAAATTCCCTGTATGTGGCATCAGCATCAGGCATGTGATACTATACGATTTATATATAAGGGATACCATTTTGGATCCAGAACAATGTTTTAACTTTATTTGAAGCATGGTCCCAAGTTATATTCTAGTTCTACTTTCAAACCCATCAATGACAATAATGTAACTTCATGTTCTAGTAACTCTACTTGTTATCAGTGTCACCATTTCAAACAAAGAGAGGTATTTCGTTCTTCCAATAAGTATTGTGAGACTTA
The DNA here is from genome assembly GCF_002007445.2 of Ailuropoda melanoleuca. NCBI lineage: Eukaryota > Metazoa > Chordata > Mammalia > Carnivora > Ursidae > Ailuropoda > Ailuropoda melanoleuca. Next base: position 57,899,315 of record NC_048233.1, on the reverse strand, counting down.
ATGGGTGTGAAGCAATTGGAGCGGGCCAGATGAAAGGTACCATAGTACGTAAGCACAAAATAATTAGGTAGGCATTGTACCATGTGTCATCTCAGCTGGCCTGGATGACTAAATTGCCAGCTAGTTGTCCCTTATCATTGAGTTCCTCTGGAGAAACAAGGACCAACATGGGATTGGTCTTATCTAGAACATGGTATATACTTGGGAATGTATCTCCCTGAGACTTGTTTGGCAAGAAATTACTTCTTCTTCTTCTTCTTCTTTTTTTTTAAAGGTTTTATTTATTTATTTGACAGAAAAAAGAGAGCACAAGTAGGGGGAGCAGCAGGCAGAGGGAGAGGGAGAAGCAGTCTCTCTGCTGAGCAGAGACCCTGACACAGGGCTCGATCCCAGCACCCTGGGATTATGACCTGAGCCGAAGGCAGACGTTTAACCGAGTGAGCCACCTAGGTGCCCCAAGAAATTGCTTTTTAACTCCAACTCAGGTGATTTCACAAAGATGTCTGATCGTAAGTAAATGGACTAAGTAACCACTGAGGCATTAAATGCATGCATACTTCTTATTTTATATGACTTTACTTCCAGATGTGCTCATGACAGGGAGGGTAAATAGGGTTTATCTCTAGGGTCATTACTAACTAATTGGTTATGGTTGTCAGGAGGGCAATGATGAAGAGGATTCTGAGGACACAGGTAGAGTCTTCAATAAAGGGGTTCATGGGAGATGAGATTCCATATTTCCACAGTGAAAGCAGAGAGTTGTAGCAAAAGTACCTTGTCATTTCCATGCCTGGCACAGGCCATAATTACCCTGGTCAAGTCAGAAAGTGGTAATGATATTCATACACATATCTAGGAAAATCCCTAAGGGCATGGCACACCCAACCCTGCCAAGTCATGCTCAGATGTCTAAGTAGACAGAAAATATTTTGTTAGTTGGATTTTTTCCTAGTAACTGACTAATCTGAAAATAACCAATTGAATTCTATTAAGCCATTGCTCAGTAACCAGTTGTTTGATTAAATTCAACTTGCTTTTCTTCATACAAGTACAGATACGGCTTAAATATCCTTTGAGTAAACATTTTTTTAGGGGTTGGTTTAATTTCTAATCATACTCTAAAGGGGCCTTTGGACCTCATAAAATTTAAAACTCTAGCATTACCTTGTTCTTTCCTGGGGCCAATTAACTGGGCAGATTCTTTACATTCAATTTGAAGCCCCTGTACTTTAGCTAAAGTTTCATTTTTTCTCCCAGCAGTAGGAAACCTACCTCCTTGCACAACAGAAACTAAGCATGAATCTCAGATGTACTGAGCTGAAAGGGCCTTGGCGCCAGGCCCCAAATACCGGTGTGCAGAATATCCCAGAAAGTGCAGTTTCACTCTGCTCCCTTTCATAAGCTGTGGAAGGAAGTGAAGGAAGCATGCCAGGTTGTTATTCAACTCCAGTATTTAATCAGGCATTACCTGGGCACTTCTGAAACTCTCCAGCTTCTAAATTGAGAGTAAAAGCAAAGAGAACACAGGATGGAAACTACTTAATTGAGAGGCTCTCAGGATTACTCAGGATCATGTGGACATTCTCACACAGGCCCCAGTGACTCCCCAAACTCCTGAAAGTCAGCAAGAAAGCCCATCTCAATCCTGGTGATTATTTCTAACTGAACGCTTGGCAGCTTTCTCAAGGATGCCAATACATATTCATTCACTTTGTGTTAAGTGTGACTTTCTATGAAATTGATTTAAGTGTACTGCAGACAAGGCAGCTCACTACTGATGTATTTTCTCCATTCAGGTTTTTGGTACACAAAGAGGGCATCCTACTATGGGAAGGACAGGTTTGTTTATGATATAGGAGAACAACATGGGGCTCACACGGAGTAACAGGTGCAGGGCATGAGTCATTTTGGTTTCCTCATCTGCAAAGGGCGAATCCAGCATGTGCCAGAAACTCCTAATACACCAGGGGATATTACCAGAGTCTTTGTCCTTTTTTTTTTTTTTTTTTCCATTTAGGGCAGGAAATGGATGCCCCTTGTTTTGCCACTGCTCAAGAGAACCAGCCTGCCCCAAAGTCACAACGATCAACCTATGAAACCTGGAGGGTTGGACTTTTATTTTTTTTAAAGGTCTGAATGAGGTGATATCTTCATGCTGACAGCTGAGAGCAGGTCAGTCAGGTTCTTGGGTGCTCTATTACACAAGCAAGATCTGGCCAGCTCCACCTAATTTTGTTTCTCTGACACCCTCCTGCTCAGTGGGACATTGTCATACTTAACCCATCTGCTTTCTCTAATGCTCGGCAGACTCATTCCAGCCAGGACACCTGTCTGTGATCTTTCAGTTCCTGTTTGTAAATACCCCCAAAACCTGAAGGTAAGTGTAGACTGGGTTACCTAGGATCCCATCTCTCTCTCCCCCCTTTTTTCCCCCTCTCCTTTCCTTTCTCCTTCTCTCTCTGCCTCTGGCTCTCTTTTATTTATTTGCCGAAGAGAATCAAAGCAGGCTCAACTTCTGACAGGACTGTCTGGCAAGTAGCTACGGAGACCCTTATAAAAACAGGTAGTTGTTTCATTAAGTAATTATCTTCCAAATGAGCATTTGCACTAAGTGACTTAGCTTTAGGAATTACTGCCAAATTCGCTCGATGATGAAACCAGCTGGAGAGTTAAATAAAAACCGTACTTTAAAATTGTACATGACTACAAGAGAGAGTTGCCATAAGACAGATCTTAGTAAAAGTTTCACGGTGTTTAAAGTGGAAATGGCATAAATATGAATTGATTATTTAGATTTAAATTATGCATTTGGGTTTTAAGGATCGTGCCAAAGTATCAGAATATGACGGTTTTTGAAAAACAATCTTTGAATACAATGAATTACAAGCTTCTATACATCTTTTCCCAAAGATTTTATTAATCAAAAAATTGGCCAAATGTTGTGTATGTAACTATTTCACTTACCATGGTATGTGTGTACGTTGGTGCTCACTGGAAATCTGAATGGCTAAGTCAGTTGCTATGGAACACATCTTATGGAATGAAGGTGTGGATGAAGTTTCTTAAAATTATTTTCAGTTTGTGGCAATGTAAGGCTCCTTTAATTAAAGGGATATTGATTTACTGTTTAGCACTTTCTATTTGATCCATTGAGGCATTTTCTACCGACAGTGAAATATAATAAAAGGCTGAAAACTCCATGCTTGGGAATTTGGGTCCAGAATATTCTGGAGACAGTTTTTCTTCCTAAGCTTGATACTCTCCCACCTAATTCTTTCAGCACTGAAGATTATGACTAACATTGCTCAAATTAGCAGGGAGTATGACATTCTATATATTTTTCTTGGATGTCTGCATACCCCAGTCTTTTAATTAGAATTATGTTCACCAACTTGAATTTTTTTTTTTTCCTGAAGGAAAGCCTTGTCTTTCTTTTCTTTTTAAGTCAAATAAAAGTGAAATGCTATGCTACCATCCTCAGGTACAATCCTCCTTTCTGACTACTAAGTGTTCTCATCCTTTCAAAACGCTCTAGAAGCATAGTTCGTTATGTCATTTATTGCAGCTTTTTCATTTAGGAAAAGCAAAATACTGTTCAAGAGTGTAAAGGTCACTGAAGAGTAACATGCAGGGTCTGCCTGGGATATTGGCTAATGTCAGACTGAATTTCCTATGACAAAGAAAAACAAAACCCATCTGTCTTAACCTGTAGCCTGAGATCTATAATAAAAAAACAAGCAAAAGCAACAAAGGGAAGTAGCACAGTCTATGTATTGTTTTGTTATTTCGCTGCAGAAACGTGCTTTTATGGTACCCCCAGCGCACCTGAGCCAATGTTGTAATTTAAAAGTTCGGATTTTGATTGACTTGCCAATAAGCAGCATTTCTCTTCCCTTGCATAGGTTGATTGCCTGATACAAACCAGGGTACCTTCTTATTTTTAAAACTTGATATAAAATGAGTATGACTCAGTTACAACAAGAAGGCTGGCAGAATAATGACTCTTTGCATTTAAGGGGAACCAAAATTATGCAGAGTCTGGACTTGCTTCCCTTAATGGCCATGGTTGTTGTGTTTCTCTTAACCACCTTCTGCAGCCCTCCATACAAAAGTCGTAATGTGAAACCGCTTTTTAGTGCCAACGCCAGAAACAGGGGAGAAAACTGTTCATTCGCCCTGCATAGAGTAATTATTAAAAAAAACAAACAGTGCAGCTCACACCCTCTGAAGGTATATTTTAAAACTTGTCAAATACCAGAAACAATAAAAATAGTTCCGTATATGCAGAAAGGCTTAGAATTTGTGTTTTAAAGTATCACAAAATGGGTGGAAACACTCCTTTTCTTTTTCTGTCCCCTTTATAATAATTCTAATCATAGAAGTTTTTCAAGTTTGTAATGATCTTAGCTCTGTTCCTATGCTCTACACCCTCAAACTTCCTCTCTTGAGTTTCCACCCAGGGGCCAGAAGGGGCAAAAAGAACAGGAGGGGAAATGACGCTCCTGGGTTCTCCTGATTTACTCTCCTCCTGCAATTGCACTTTTCTTGGGTCCCACTTCTGTCTGCCTCCACAGTGCACCTGGTTGACAGATGAGCCTGGGCACACACAAGAATGCCAACCACCATCCAGCATAACTTTATACAGAGAGGCTGAGAGGAAAGTGCAAGAGAAGGGGCACAGATTTCTCATTTATTGTCCCTTCAGAGCTTCTGTTCTACCTCCTTTAGACTTTGGGGCTTACAATGTGTTTTGTTCAATTCAGAATGGGGTTGAACTTAACCAAAATTTCCTGGTCCTCGATCAACAAAAGCCCAGGGTTGGGGTTCTGAGTAGCCGATGATTTCAACTCCCAGTTGCTTCTATCTCTTCAAGGTGAAGGGACCCGAGCAAGGAAGCTAAGGAGCAGAAGCAAAGTTATCCTCCACTGTCAGGCCAGGAAAGCAGGAAAAACCCAATTCCCACAAAAGCCTTACCCATCACCGTATTATTTTTGGAATACACTGCAGATGGTATTCACAACACACATTGTCCCTCTCTTCCATTTCTCTCTTTTCCCTGGAGATAAATTATAGGCAGTAACAGAACGCTTGGCTCATTTGGGGTATTAATACCTTAGGTTTTCAAGTTACAATCAAAAGCTGGTTGAAGAGTAGAGAGATCCCATTGGTGGTTCAATGTTACAAAGTGAATCAGGAACAACAAAACTCACTTTGCTGACTCTTGATATGTGGATTCTCATTACGGGAAGGGGGTGAAAGCTCAAAACCACGTTCCTCATGTAACATGAGAAAATTAGAACAACTAAGGGCTGTCTTTTTCCCCTCTGGTGACCACTTCGTTAGGAAGAGAAACTATCCACAAAGGGAAAGCAAATAAAAATGTATAATGATGACACAATGAGTGGCTAAGTACAATTCATAAATTTAATCAGACCACTGGAATTAGATGATGAAAAAGGCTATAATGTTTGCTATGAACTGGCAGAGTTCACAGGACAGGGATTTTTCTGAAAATGATCTTTGAAATAGTGGAATAGTGGTATGTGGCTTGATAAAGTTTTTGCATGGCATTTCCTTAGAGGAAAGAAGAAATAAATATATAGAAAATAGAACTTACCTTAGGTTTAGTATATAATCCAAAGAAAACTAACTTTTGGAATAGAGTATGGTATTATCAATTCAGTATTATATCTCTAGATTTTTATTACTTTAAAGATGTAGATCCATTTTTAAAAAATCACTACTTCATTTAATAATTAAGATGCTTGTTATTTTCTTTTTTTCAGATTCCCCTTAATAACACCAGTACCAAAAAAAGCTACAATGTTGACCTCGGCCAAAATTCTTTTGATTTCAAATCTGTTTAGTTTACTATTAATTGGAAGCCATGGGGAAGAAAGTCTAGAAAAAAACACAACACAAAGCATTGCAGAAGGCTTAAAAACAATGGAAAACAAATCCGTTCTTTTGGAAGGTGGCACAAATTTAAGCTCAGATAAAGAAAATAGAGAAACCTCCAATCCCAGGGCAAGTAATTCCTCGTTCTGGGACCCATCAAATAAACACCATGGAACAAAAGAAGTCTTCAGGAATTCATCAACGAACAACTTTTCTAGGAATCCAAGACCCATGCCTACATCTCCCACTAGCCCTCCTCTGATTCACAGCTTTGTTTCTAAATTGTCTTGGAACTCATCCATTGCAGATGAAAATCCTCTTCCAGTCTCAGCAGTTCCCAAAACTACATCTGCTATATCTTCAGAAAAGTTCACTTGGTCTTCAGCCAATGATACCATAAAAACTCCTGACAACAGTTCCATTTCAGTTAGCATCCTCCCTACGGCACCAAACACCACGTCCGTGACCCCTATGATAACAGAACCAGATGAATGGCTCACCACATCCAATGAAAGCTTCATAGGGTTTACCCCCTACCGAGAAACAACTCTACAGCCCACCTTAAAGTTTACCAATAATTCAAAAGTCTTCTCAAATACATCAGATCCCCAAGAAGGTAAATATAAATGGATTTAACTTTCCTTTTGTGTGAAACTGAATCCCGAACTAAGTCATATAGATTACATCTAAAGAATATACCATATTGGGGGGGAAAAAAAGAGAGACTATAACAGCCCAGGTGGTTCTCACTTTTGGGGGGCAACCATGATATTCAGTGGAAATAGAGAAGGGATTTTTGGGCTTCAGTCAGCATGCAGTAGTCATTACTGTATGGGAACGTGATGAGACAGCGGGACAAAATTAGAGGTAGGTTAGGCTGAGGCAGTAATACAGTTTTGAGATACTGGGCAACGATTTTCACTGAATCTGAGAAAACTGCCTGAACTGTCCCATGCTTTTAGGAACAGTATGCAACTGAACTTTAAAAACATATGTATGCAAAAACTGAATGAGATAAATGAATTTACAAATTATCTGATACCACATAGCAATCACAGGAAAACAGAACACTGATTTGTTTTTAAAAATATAAATAAACTCAACAAAAGGAAATCCTCCTGAATTTTTAGTTTAGTAACTAATGAACACCATAAAAATGCAATATAGCTGTGAGTATCATAAGAAAAGTGTATTATAGGAACATTTTTGTTTTTCACTTAGGGATTATATCAAGCTTTAAAACATAAAGCAGAAAAGATCTCTAATATTTAATGAAAATTCATCATGTCTTATTTTTTCAGGTCTACCCAAGTTTTTGTTTCCTTGAAAATTTTTTTTTCAAGTTTTTGTTTAAATTCTAGTGAGTTAACATATAGTGTAACACTGGTTTCAGGAGAATTGAGTGATTCAGCACTTACATGTAACACGCAGTGCTCATCACAAGTGCCCTTCTTAATGCCCATCACCCATCTAGCCCATCCCACCTCCCTCCATCAAACTTGTTTGTTCTTTATCCTTAAGAATCTCTTATGGTTTGACTCCCTCTCTTTTTTCCCTCCTTTTCCATATGTTCCTCTGTTCTGTTTCTTAAATTCCGCATATGACTGAAATCATATGGTATTTGTCTTTCCCTGAAATTTTTAAAAATACTCTTTTCCCCCCATGAATTCAATGATTTCCAATACAACTTACTTCCAGATTATATTAGTGATATAAACACTAAATCATACTTACAAATTCCTACTTGATAGTTGTTAGTGTACAGGAAAAGTTTTATTAAATTCTGGCATCTAGGCTTTACAATAGCAGGGCAGCTAACAGATTGTATGTGCATATATTTTCATTTTAGCTATAATTTTAATGCATCCTTTCATTCATACATACTCTGATACTACATCAGAAAGGTTTTTTTGTTTTGTTTTGTTTTTTTTAGAGATAGCGCAAGCAGAGTGGGTGGTGGGGAAGAAGGAAAGAAACTCTTAATCAGCTCCACACCCAGAGTAGAGCCCCACGTGGGGCTCGAACTCACAACAGTGATGACCTGAGCTGATATCAAGAGTCAGACGCTTAACTGACTGAACCACCCAGATGCCCCTACATCAGAAAGATTTTTAATAAATATTCTCTCTCTTTTGTCTCTATCAACTTAATATATATACTAAGAACACTGAGTACTTATGCCCACCATTGCTCTTTAATCAAAAGAAAATCAGTTAACTTTGCTTTGCTTTTATTTTAGTAGTAGTTTTGCTGTTGAGCTTCCAGTGTGTAGGTTAATTCTTTTTATAAATGGGTTTTAATATAGAATTACAGACTTTATAAGACCCCTCACCCACTTATTTAATAATATTCTCACGAAATTTTTTAAAAACTCTGAAAATACAAACACTAAATATGAATTCAGGGAGCATTACATAGTTTGTTAATAACTAACTTAGTCTTCAAATAAGTTACTTGGTAAAAAGGGTAAAATTTTGGGCTCCCTTAAACTCAGATCTGCACATCTGTTCTCAACGTGCAAGACAGTGCAAACATCTTGCTTTCGTCTATTTATTGCATCTGGAAATCTCCTGTATCAGGATATACTGCTTTTCCCTTATAGTGCCTTTTCAGTTGGGCTGTTGTGGATTCATTTTCTGTTACCCACTTACTCCCATTAGCTTTTTACTTTTCAGTTATTATAGAAACAAGCTCAAAGTTCATTTCATCATTAACATTCATTAGAGATTCAGAGTTGATTAAAAACTTAATACAACACTCAACATAGAAATTAGATCTTAATGGAGCATACACATGGCATTTCAGTACTACTGTTAAAAAAGGAATGAGAGACAGTTATGAAACTAAGAAGTATTTCAACATAATTAAAAATTTGAAGTATGGTTTTATCAGGAGGTATATTTGCCAATATATACTCAGTACTTCAGAAAATACACACACATCACTGTTACCTCATATAAAAAAACCAATATTGTTTAAACATTCTTTGTTATAAAAAAAAGTCCAATGTATATATTTCTCTTCTTTGAAAAGTTATTTTCTATTTCGTTATCTGCTAATTACTTTTTCTTTGTTCTCTAGAGAATAAAAGTACAGGAGTAGTATTTGGGGCCATTTTAGGTGCTATTCTGGGTGCTTCGTTGCTTAGCCTTGTTGGCTACTTGCTGTGTGGAAAAAGGAAAACGGATTCATTTTCCCATCGGCGACTTTACGATGACAGAAACGAACCAGGTAAAAATAACTTTTAGAAGCTCACCTGCACAGGGCGGTTTTAATTAAATGAGGATGCTAATGTTCAGTACATTATCTAGAAGGGATTTGGAGGTTCATATGACAGAAACAGACGAAAGATTTATTCTGATCTACTCTCTGTTTCTCAAAGAACATAACCAAAATAATTACGGATCTGTGGTCACAGTTAGTTTTAAGTAAACCAAATCCCAGAACCTAAAACATGTCTATAGACTTGGAAGAGAATGGTATCCCCTTGAGGAAAACAGGGCCAGTTTTGTTAGCAAGTCACTGCACACCCATGTTCTCTGTCACTGTTGGGTCTCTTAGCAGCAGTAATTTGAACAGTCACTTACTCCAATTTGGAGTTCTTCTAAAGTTTACACAAATGCAACAGCCCTCAATCGATTAGCTTCATGAGTCTCTAAAACAGAATCTATAAGGTGTTGTATATTTGGGTACATAAACTCACACAGGAATTTTTCACTCATGTGATGGAAAAGACCAACCGTAATATCTACGAATGAGAAATGTAGCTGCTAAGAGTAAAGAACTGAATTAATTCTTAATATAATACTAATTAGAACAGAAATGAAATGATTTCAAATAATTGACTCATCTTTTTTTTTTTTTTTTTTACACTTTAGGAAAAAAAATGTTTTCTGTTCTACAAAGGACAGAGCTTTCAGTGTGTATTTTATGGTCTTGCCACCATAAAAAATAGTTAAATGCCCTTGGTACCTCCTGTCGGTAAAGTCTTGTTGATTCTACTAAGTTCAGATCATGACTGACAAATTGTTCATCTTCAGAACCAAACCCATTAATTGTAAATTTAACTGAGTCCTATTTTGGGGGCTTCTAGCAAGCCATATAAAATAAAAAGTGGCACTTTTCAAAATTAAAGGATAGGATTTCAACAACAGGGGTTTCCAAACTTTTTTTTAATCCCAGAATCTTTTCTTTACCTGTAATCACATGCAAAAGCTCAGTCTGTCAAACTGATACAATTTAAGATGTGACTGAGGCATCATGGAATAACTTAATCACAACACCTCCTTTCCTCGTTCAAGACAGCTTTGAGAATCCTCCCCCAAGTCCCTAAGGTTGTTGGGCACCCAGTCTGTAAACAGAAGCGTTAAAGAATAGGTAGGATATGAGATTACCTAACCGAATAATTAAATCACTAATCTAATTAGTGATTAGTCACTGCTTTAGTACTTAAAGATACATAGCACATGCCAAGTTTTCTTTGAAAATAAATTCAAGATCATTAAGGAAGTAAGAATTGGCTGTTCATTGAAAAAATAAAAAATAATCTCATATCATTAATCACAGAATGTCAAGTGCATGATAACTAGGATCTATCACAAAAAAAAAAAAATAAGGTTTTACAAGTAGTTTTCTTCCATCACTGTCTTCCCTGGCTCAGCCATAAACATACTGAGACACTTAGAAAAATAATGACACTGATTTAAAATTAATGCTCTTCAGTTTTTAAAAAATTATTTTTTTTCACCAGAAGTAAAAATTTAGAACATGGTTGACAAGGCTCTGAATTCACAAGATTCAAAAGTCAATGAGACATATGTCTGTCCTTCTTCATACAAAGTACTGCTCTACTTTCATTGTGATTTCTCCCTTAGTTCCTTTATTTTTGGTTCACCAGTAGTAAAATTATTTTAGAAGTTAAACTGTTCTCTTAGTCTCAGAAGGAAATGTGTCTTGAAAAATATATATTGATTTAAAATTTCAAAACCAATACCTGCAAAGCCCATAAGAAAGATGTACCTACTTACTCATCTAGAACAATTCCTGTAGTCTGGCGGGTGCCTGAGCATGCATCTTCCAGACTGTCACCATAAAATAATTTTTTTTGTTACTTTTTTAGTTCTGCGATTAGACAATGCACCAGAACATTATGATGCGAGTTTTGGGAACTCTAGTTATTACAACTCAACTGTGAATGATTCATCTATGCCAGCAGGCCAAGAAAATGCACGGGATGGCATTCCTATGGATGACATACCTCAACTTCGTACCTCAGTATAAAACTAAGGGGAAGATGCTTCTGACGGCAAATGATCGCTACATCCTAGCCTTTTCACAAACCCATCTTCAAAAGCTGAAGCAAGATCACAGTCATGTGGCTGTGCCAAGGAGAACTATAAAAGTATGAGACTAGTAGCAGAAACACAGAGGATAAATCATCTAAAAGGTTTCCTTTCTTACCATTTTTGGCCTTGCTGAATCATCTATCGAGTAACCTTAATTTGCATTGTGATCTATTTTACTCTTAGTGGGAAGTGTTTGTGAGAATCAGGTAAAACTAAAAGGTTTCACGATGCTTGCCCTGCCTGGTAATTTAATTAACCCTACTGTCCTAATTGCATTAATCAAGATTGGCATTCCCTTGAAGGAAAATTGGAACAGTAATTAAAAAAAAATTCTGACTTAAAATGAGAGAGAGAGAGTATACAGAGTTTCTGTTCCTGGGAAATTAAGGTAATTGGAGTGAGAGATTTCTATTCTAGTACATTTTACTTTCCTGTCTCAACACGTACATGATCAGCCCCTTGAATTGCCACGCTGACAATGACTGACTTTGCATTCAACAGGACCATGGTAGGAAAGCTGACTCTAACCAGGAAAGGCATCAGTTCTCTTCAAAGTGTGGGGAATTCTAAATTGTCTGACTTCTTTTAGGACTCAATTAATTGGGTGTTTTAAAGAGTCAATGAGAAACATGGTGAAAAAAGTCAGCCAAAGCATATACCTGTACATAATTTTTACAGTTTTAAGATGTTGAATAAGAACAAGATTTATTATGTATTAGATATTACTGTTTAATCATATACGGAATAGATTCTGTATCTCTAAGTGTATAAAGTGTAACGTTAAAAAATAGACAAATAGAAATATTATGCAAACAAAACATTTTCTGAGCATTACTTTTACACGCAGAAGTACATGCAGCCTAATTTGGGTTCTAGTATGTTTCAGTTTGTTTTTAATCACCATCTGCTTTCGGCAGGAAAAATATACTCCTTAGTATGGGAAGGTCAAGGCTTTAGGGACCACGGGATTAGAGCAAGGGTTAAATTCCCAAAGAAGCAGTTAATGTGTGAAGAGGGCAAACAAAGCAAGAGATTTCATTGTTGAATTGATAACACGGTGTGCGTGTGCGTGTGTGTGTGTGTGTGTGTGTGTGAAGAAACATAGCAACAGTCTCAGAAAATGAGGACTAGCAATTAAGTAACAGAAGAACATACTTACCCCATATTGCCATAAAAATAGCAAAGAAGACTGTCCCTCCATTATCAAACAAATATGTCACCTTAATGGAAAATGAAGCAAAAATACTAGTCACATATTGACTTTAACAATCTAGTGATACAGTCTACATTTACGTTTTATGATTTTTTTCCAAAAAGGAATCACATTATTTTATGGTTTGTAAATATAAGATTTGAGATCCTTTCATAGGTCCTGCAACTATTTCATTGGATTCTCTCATGGGGAGAGGTGAGGAATCAACATCTTCCCCATTTACTTCTTTCTTCCATCTTACTCCCTTTGGACTTCACCTTCATTTCTGCCAAGAAGGGGTTCTAGCACCCTGAGAAAGTATCTGTGGGCCACCGATTGTCAAGCTAAGGTTAGCTTTTCAGTTGAGGCACACCTAGTTGCACTTCCTGTCAGCAAAACGTCCAGGACTGGGGAAGTTACAAAATGCAGAATTCCACCAGCGAGCCAGTGCTTTCAATGGAAAGGTATCCCAGTGCTAGCTCTACTTTCTGACATCTTTCAGAATGTGCCATGGGTTCAATAGTGGCTACAGTTTTTTTTAAGAAGTTTCAAATATCATTAAACATTTAGGACGTAGTCCAAGCGTTTTTTTTTGAATCAGACTTTATCTGAATTTTTACAAAGAACAGTGTACAGTTACATGTTACTGAATACAATATTCAGGGTTGCAAGGATTGTTTGATTTTAATAAATTATAAATTCAACTTACCTTTGCTTCTTTTCATTTGCATAATGCCCTCACTATACTTGTATTTTATATTGAGGGATAGTAAACCAATACAGCCAAGGTAATAGATGTTTTGTGGTCATATACATATGTACCATAGAAACTATAGAGAAAACAGGAACAGCATCCTCACAGGAGGAATGGCCAATTATGGGCTAAAGAACATTATTTTGAGGGAAGTGGGAACACGATGGTGTCCTCTTTGCACAGTCTACAGTCCAGAGGCTGGGCAACGAGGGCATTAAAACAATACCAATGTGTATTTTAATTGTAACATCTGGGACACACTGCAAAACGATAGGTAAAACAGATGAAGTTAGGGTGTGTTTTCCTGTAAAATAAAACTTCACCAAAAATATTATATAAAATGTGCTCCTTTTGAAGGTTTGTGGATAGGTGCAAGATGTCCTCATTGGCTCTAAACTTCTATGGTTGTTAAGGTTTGGAATTTCTAAAAATTTTATAAGAATTGGTTTTCACCACAATCATCACTATATATTAAGTACAGGCAAGAAAATGGCCATAAAGAAATTCTCCACAGAGCTCATAAAATTACACCCCGTGGGCGAATCCGGCGTTTTTGTTTCCAAAGGCGTCCCACAGAGACACCTGCTACTGCCAAGCAACTGAACAGCTGTCTGCTGTCCTTCAGGACAGACCCAGCGCAGGAAACATCCTCTTAGGGTGTCTTTACACCCTACAGAGACTTTACACATGGCGACTTAAAGGTCACCAAGAAAAAAATGGCTCTCCCCCTGCTTCAGAAACAGCAGTGCTTTCAGAAAATGGACAAATACAAAGCCATGCTTACCAATAATTGTGTTGCATGACGATGATTTGTCATAGTGTAAGCCATATTTTCCTTAAAAATAAAAACTTTTCATTTTTTTTTCTTCTAAGTTTGTTCACAAATCTTTCAGGCATTTTTTTTTCTCAATACATTAAACATTAATTTTTTTAGAAACACATCCATGAGACACAGTGAGGTATACATGTAATACTCATGTAATGTGAGATTACATATATGTAATGCAAGATAAAGCTAAAATAGGAGTTACAGAAAACTTCAGAGCTTGCCCTAAGGAGGAGTATAAAATCATTGTGTTAGAGCCACTAAGATATGACAGGTGGGATGTACTATGATATGTGGGAGGCCACAGACCTAAGAAGAATAATTTGAAGCCTGCAGTTATAGTTGGAGATGCTAAGGGTTGCATTTAGGGTGCTGATATATGAGCTGTTGAATGAAAATGGGGGACAGGGAGAAGGAAGAGTTAAGCATAGCATGGATGTCTTGAGCTTTGAAGGTGGGTAACTGGCAGGAGAATAAAGGGGGAAAAGGCCTCTGCCTATTAGGAAAGGGACCCTTGCCTATACAAGAAAGCTCCAGATGAAATCTCAAGAAAATTCCCAAAGCAACATAACAAGCTTTTCTAAAAGCAAAAGGAAGTGTTTTATATCCACAAGTGTATATTTGCAATGGATTATTTTATTAGAAAAATAGCTTGCCTTTATGCATAGGGGGACCTATGGATAAGCATTTAATTCAACAATGTTGATGTGAGTAGGAATAATATATGAAGACAGAAGCAAACTAAGCCTCAAACAAAACTATGTTCAAGCACAAATTCTCCATTATGTTTGGCATCTGATTTCTCCTGGAGAACTGAGTGTGGCTAGAAATCAATAAATGTGGGTTTTGTTTGAAGAGGTAAATTTCTTATTAGGTTGGAAGTTTATAGTCTTGGTCTCTTCTCTGTAGTTGCTAGATCTGTCTCTAAAATTGTGCGATGGGTTCAGGATCACATTAGCCTCTGGAAACTGCCACTTACATTCCATTAAAGCTGCTCTGGGCCAAAGAGAGCAAGGCTCTTCTTGGGCAGATTCAACCCTGCAGCCCAGGCTATACGTGGGAAGGGGAGCAAGGAGTTGGAATTTAGGCTGGAGGTCAGGCCTTTCTCACTTTCTCAGTCCTTAATTCTTGGACAGGGCAAAATCTGTGTAACCACCCATGTCCACTAGACCTGCACACAAGCTGCATCAAACATGGCAACATCAGTAGTCCACACCCAACCTCCTCCCCGTTCCTGATCAATTATTATTTAGAGCAATATCTTTTTAAAATGTGGTTCGAGGAATCACCCAAGGAGCTTGTTAACATGTAGAATTCTAAGCCTTACCGCAGACCAATCGATTCTGAATTGTAGGACGTGGGGCCCAGGAATCTACTTTTTAACAAATGTCCTCTGTGATTCTTA
Source organism: Ailuropoda melanoleuca (assembly GCF_002007445.2). Lineage (NCBI taxonomy): Eukaryota > Metazoa > Chordata > Mammalia > Carnivora > Ursidae > Ailuropoda > Ailuropoda melanoleuca. The sequence goes on along the minus strand of NC_048233.1, from coordinate 57,883,895 downwards.
AACTGACTTTTCCATGAAGTTTCTCAAAGAAAAAAATAGCCTCTGTCTCATTTCTGTTGTAGCCTCAATATTGGTATGTAGTCTGAGGCTCATACTTGGTATTGAGTAAATGTTTATTGAACAAGTTAAAAAAAAAACCCAGAAACTAATGATTATTATAAATAAGGCTAACCTCAAGGCAGAGTCACTTTTAAAATGATATGAAAAAACAATGCAAAACCCATCTAATGATTTCACCTAAAATAAGAAAGCTTAGCATAATGCAAATTGACATTATGGTGTCAGGTGCTTTTAAATGAATGTGCAAATATCACTAAATTACTTAGTTGCAAAAATTTTTTAATTCCCATACTTGTAAATATTAAAGCTGACATTAATGTACTTAAATGTTAAACTAACTAATGTTAAGAATATGTTAATGTACTTAAATATAACTTTTATCACATGATGGGACCAATTTTGTTCCATGGAACACAGCCTTTAAATTATTAAGAAAATAATTATGTGTACACGCACATATTTTTCAATAACATGACATTTAGTTTTCTGTTTCTTGTGACAAGTGGTGATGGATTCCATAAGGAATTAACAAGTTTCTGGATAATGTGACTAGATTGGTTGGCCTGTTTCTTTGGTAATAATCTGTTCCTTTATTTCTGACACTGTCCATCAAGTAACTTCTCAATGTTTAAGTATACAAACTGATATTAAAAAATAATGTTATTTCTATCAATAAAGGAAGAGCAATTCTGATTTTTAAGGTATAAAACAAGTAGCTACATTTTACCTTGGCCAGAAGAAAAAATGCAATAGATATTAAATATTTCGTCCTGGTAGGATTTATTTCGTGCATTGTTCCAGAAGGTAATAATCTCCTCTGCAAGGTAACTTTCCACCTTCCTTATAATAGTTATTAAGTGAATTCTTTCTTAGTGTCTCTAACCATACTCTTTTTTACCAAGAAAAGGAGGGATGTAGATATTACATTATGACAAAAGTCATAATGTTTCCTTGGACAATTTCTTTATCACTCTGCCACTGGGGATATTTCTTATTTTTAGTATTCAGATAATGCTAGGGTGTTTTATTAAATCTGTCCAAGTAAAAGTAGAAATAATATACATAGATAGATAGATAGATAGATAGATATATAGATTTGCTGGTATCCCTAAGGTTGTCATATGTCCTTGAAATGCATGGGTTAGGAGAAGGACAAGTATATATACACATACCTAATGACTTTAATATGCTTGGCTTTTGCAAAAAGTATTGACAAATGCTTCCCAAAACAAGACATCTTTATGGAAACATTCAAGATAATTCAAAATTAAGCAAACATTTAGAAATTAAACTATAAATAAAACAGATTTTCCTCCTGGCTTACATTCACAATAAATAATTCAGAAGCTAATTTCACTACGTTTTGGTTTCATGGTAGGATATTGAATGATTTCTGATTTTATACCTTGCCTTGTCAAAATTAATTGCATAGAGACCTCTACTTCTGAACAAGACGGGGTAACAGAGATTGATTTTACCCCATTCTGGAAACAACCAAAGAATGAACAAAATACCTAAGCAACAGATTTCTAGACAGTGGATACTGGGCAAGAAGGGCCATGATACCTGACAGGTGGGAAACAAATGAGGTGAGCATTAGGATTGCCTCAGATTATCACACTGAAAGAGTTCACAGGATGCAGACAGGGGCACCCCAAACAGGGCCCAGTGAGCATGTCTGTGAGGAGACCTACAAGGAAAGAACCACCTTAAATGAGTACTGGCACACCCATTCCCACCAGCCAGACTGGAAATCCTTCATTTGCCGGGCATTGGGTATAGTACACAGACAGATCTTGCTTTCAATGTGGGGAAAATTTTGTGATGGTTACAGTACTGCTATGAACCCAACTCACAAACCTTAAAAGCAAGACCCCAAAGGACCATATGATTTCCAAGTAACTAAATCACAATATCTCCACACATCTATTAGAATAGTTAGAATTGAAGGACTGTCCATTCTGAGGATTAGTGACTATATGGAAAACTGGGACCCTCATATACTGCAGATGGGAATGTCAAATAGTATAAATGCATTGGAAAACATTTTGGCAGTTTCTTAGAAGATTAAACATCCACCTATCATATAATCTAGTCATTTAACACTTAGGTGTTTACCCAAGAGAAATAATAGTGCCTGTCTATACGCAGATTTATAGGTGAACGTTCAGAACAGCTTTATGTAAGATGGTAACTCAAAACAACCCACGGGTCCATTAATAGAGGAATGCATAGACAAATTCTGGTATAACCATGTAATGCAATACCATCCAGCAATAAAGAGAAATGATCTACTGATAAGTGTTACGACATGGATGAATATCAAAATAATTATGCTGTGTGAAAGAAGCCAGGAAAAAATCACACACACTGTATGATTCCATTTATACAAGAGTCTAGATAACACAAACATATCTGATAAAGAAAGAAAGTAGTGGTTGGCTGGGCACTAGAGTGGAATTGGGGAGGTGTCAATGATATTGATTGTTGAAACTCTTGGGAATATTTAACTTTGTTTGGAGGACTCTTTACTACCTGCTTCCGAGAAAAAGCAGAGTTCAGGAAGGAGAATGTGGGGGCCCACACTTACCTTGGCGTAAATACAGCTTTCGTTGAGTCTCTGCAGCGAGCAGTTCTTATCACAGAGAGGGCACATGAAGACTTCGGTGGCCTTGCAAATTTCTTGGCTTGAGAAACCAAAGAAGAAAAAGAAAGCATGAGCCTCCATGCTTAAGAAGGTGCTTAGCCCCTCTGGCTAATCTTGTGGGAAGCAGCAAGGCAGGGAGGAGAAGAAGAAATGGACACAGTGGGGGTGGTGAACAGGTAAGGAAGAATTTGTGTGGCTCCAACTCAAATTTTTAGGATGTTTGTGCTAATAGAGATTTGTGTTTTCTTCTTTGGTTTTAGAAGTCTCTGGCAGGATACTGTAATAATAATAGACCACATTTTATACTTTTGAACTACTTGTGGGGCTTGGTTGCAAAAAGAGTTACACAGGATTTCATGGCACTCGGGATAATCTTATGAGGAATACCTGAGGGAGTTTTAACCAAGCTCACAGCTTGGTAGTGGCTGAGCTGAAATCAAATCTGAATATTCTGATTTCTCAAGTCAATTGATCTTTCTCCTGGATCTCACTGCCTTCGAATCACCAAAATGAACAGGATCCATAATTCACACAACTTCATAACTCCCACTACAGTCAATGGGTGCATATGTTCACTGGAAATTTGAGGGAGTGGTTTTTTTTTTGCAGTGTCTTGACACACAGTCACGATGACGTGACATAGTTTTTATTTACTGAATATGTATTATATTCTCTATTACAATTAAATTTTCTAATATTAGTCTCTTCAGTTTTATACCCACTACCTTTTAAAGGTCTCAGCATCCATTATAGATGACTTTGTGATACGAGTCAGACACGAAGAATAATTTCTCAAAAGCCTCCCAACCTGAAAGTTCACAGCAACCTATTTTTAAAATGTTTTGTGCTTTTATCTGTCATAAGTGTCCCTTTCCCACTTAGTAGCCTCTTAATAAACTGTCTTTAATTAAATCTGCTTTGGAAATGTTGAAAGTAATTTAAAGGCTTTCGAAAATATATCTGGAAATCAGCTGTTCAAGAAATAACAATACAAGTTTAATTGGCAGTGTTTATAGCATGATTTATTGTTTTCAAAAACAGATATATTCAAATGAAGCAAAACACAATGTATATGTTTTTCAAATCTCACTCAAAGTAGGAATAAATAGTGAGTAATAATACCATATAGTAATACAGCACTTTAAAGTGGGCAAAGGTGGGTTCATGCCCATTAAGTCTGGTCCTCACTGCAATCTACTGGAATGGTAATTATCTCCACAACTGAGAGGACACTGATGTTTAATTTAAGTAATTTGCTCAAGGTCATACAGCTAACAAGAGGTACTCTGGGGAACTGAGTTTAGGTTTTTGTGATTCTAGGTCCAGTGCCCATTAACTATAACATAGCTAAAAAAGAAAGGTTTATTTCATATTAAAAGCAACTCTCCAGTGAAGGGCATTAAGAGTACACTTATCATGAAAAGCTCTGAGTAGTGTATAGAACTGATGAATCATTATATTGTATACTTGACGCTAATATCACACTGTATGTTAATTGTACTTGAATAAAAAAAAACCTGGCAAATAAAAAACAAAAAAAATAAAAGGAACTTTCCTATAAAACTAGTTTATTAATGGTGACGATAGTATTACGGGTCTAATAAATACTATAATTCTTCTATTCTCACATGCATCATCTTGCTGGTAATCAGGATGTTTATATGAAGTAGAAGGAAAGCAAGTAAAACATTCATATTAAAAGACCAAAAGAAAAAGATTATACCTCCTCTTAGTAATACCACTAATTTGTAGGGACAAGTATTAACATAGCCCTTGAAGGAAATTTTGATTCAAATTTCATAATTCACTGTGTCTCAAGAATGACACAACCTGTCCTGCATTGAAATCTCATACTAAAAAGTATTAGAGTCAGTTTTTACCACATCATTTTCCCCACCTCCCACATGGTCAAAAAAAGCACAAATCTATCTAAGCACCATGTCTAGAATCCCAAGCCATCAGACTGAGTCCTATTTTAATTCCAGAATTATTAAACTCATTTTCTGTGAGTTGTTCAAAGTGCAACTTGATATGTAACATCAAAAATAAACAACTTTTGACAACATATTTTTTAGCCTAAAAAAAGGAAGTGAATACTATCACAAATTACTTTGACGTTAGTTAACCACTAGAGGGAGAGAAAGTGTCCAGCACGAGTGTTTGTTCATTCCGTTTGCACAGCCTGATAATAGAAACCGCCAGTTGAATTGTGGCTTTCTTTTATTTTATGTCTCTTGTTATATATACACATCAAGGGCTGATTCCAAGAAAATAATAATTACCACCAACTTAAGATAATGAGAGAAGGGAGCGATTTGTCCTTTTGGGGGTGGATGTCAGGACCTGCTCCCAGGTCTTGATGCTTCCTGTGATCCTGTTAACATGACAAAGCACAGAAGAAGATGCTTGGTGATGTCTATTTTGAGGAAATGTGAAAACATGCAAGTAGGCTTAAGGGAAGTATGAAAGCATGAAAAAAACATGATTTTAGAATCAGATATAATCATCGGGAAAAGTAAATCAAATCACAAGATATTACTCTATATCTGTTAGGACCGCTATTATCAAACAAAACAAAACAAAACAAAACAAACATAACACGTGTTGGCAAAGATGTGGAGATTTGGGGACATTTGCACACTGTTGGTGGGACTATAAAATGGTGCAGCCACTGCAGAAAACAATATGGAGTTTCCCTCATAAAATTAAAAATAGAACTACCATATGATCCAGCAATCCCACTTCTGGGTATATATCTAAAAGAACTGAAACTAGGACCTAGAGAAGATATCTGCACTCCCATGTTCATTGCAATATTATAGCCAAGATATGAAAATAACGCTGGTGTCCATCGAAAAATTAATGAATAAAGAAAACGTCATATAAACACACAATAGAATATTATTCAGTCTTAAAAAAGAAGGAAAACCTAATATATGCAACAACATGAATAAACCTGGAGGACACTGTGCTATGTGAAATAAGCCAGGCACGGGACAAATGATGCATGATTTCACATATATTAAGTATTTAAAACAGTGAAACTCATAGAAACAGAACAGAATCATGGTTGCCAGAGGGTAGGGAAGGGGGAAATCAGGAGTTGCTGTACAACAGGTATAAGTTCCAGTTATACAAGATGAATAAACTCTAGAGATCTGTTGTGTGACAACGTGCCTAGAGTTAACAGTACTGTAGTGTGCACTTAAAAATGTATGAAGAGGGTAAATCTAATGTCAAGTGTTCTTTCCACAATTTAAAAAAATCCAATAAAGGTTTAAAGCTTAGCTGACCACTTACTATATATATTCCCCTGACCAAGTCACTTACCTCTCTGAGTATCAATTTCTTCATCTCTAGGTGGGATTAATATCTATCTGGGATATTACATAAGGGATATTGATAATGTGCCTGGAACATCATAGGCACTAAATAGACTTCATGACTGAGGATGTTGTCAGGAGAGGGTTTGAGAGGTCCTTTATGACTCAACAGCTTTGAAAAGCTGGCCTGATGCTGAGGATCACTTAAATTTCTCAGTGAGTTCTAATGGCAAAGAGGAAAGAATGGACCAGAAAGTTGGGGCTCCTGCTCCTTGCCCTGGACCTGGAAAACCGTTTTATCTGTCTGCTTGTTCATTTTCATATTCCTATGATATGTGCTCTGCCAGGCAAACATCTGACCACATTTGGTTAGGTAAGACCAAATAACACCTGTAAATATAGATATGTACATATACATACAGTAATAATCTACAACTTGATTGCTACATAATTTTTACAATTAAATACAGGGAAATTAAGAAATATGACCTTAGTTTACATGAACATAGTTGATAGAAACATAACAAACACAACCTAATGTTTGGCTTTTTAATATACCATTACCTTGTAATAAAAAAGGAGCTTAATAAAATAATACTAGAACAAAGCAACACTAAATAAAAGCCCTGTGTCCTCCCCTGACCTGCCATGATAACACCTACAATTTAACCATAACTTAACTATGTCTGACACCTTGAATAGAAAATTTCAGTCCCATGAAATTTTGAAAGTCAAGATATTCAGTGATGCTTATCTTGGTTTAGAATAGAAAGTCTGACAAGATGTTAATTATAGGGCGACAGAGTAGCACTAATATAATACCATAAAGCACTGAAGAAAAGAGTTTGCTAATGCCTTTTAAAACACTCCTTGTACTAAAGGTACCTATATGCAAAGAGCCTAATTTACTTTGTTGGTAAATAAATCAAAAAGAATGACAAATCTATTCCTTTCATTGCCTTTTGTTCATTTTTAGCTTTGTAGGGGTAGAGGAGGGAGTCTATACCACATAGTAAAACTTTGTGAATATGTTCTTCATAGAACCAACCTGAACAGTAGTTACCCATCTAAGAATCATTTTATGTCTCTATCAATTCATTTAAAAACAGTGTTTTTCCCAGATTTCTTCCCATTCCATTTTCCCTCCCTTCCCCTATGGAAAAAATCAGAGAGGGAGACAAACCATGAGAGACTCTTAACTATGGGAAAGAAACTGAGGGTTACTGGAAGGGAGATGTGTATGGGGATGGGGTAATTGGGTGATGGGCATTAAGTAGGGCACTTGATGTGATGAGGACTGTGATATGCGACTGATGAATTACTGAAATTTACATCTGAAACTGCTGTACTATATGTTGGCTAATTGAATTTAAATTAAAAATAAATAAATAAAAATTAAAAAAAAATAAAAGAGTGGTTTTCTAAAACCTTGAAGAGTCTACCAAAAACACTGTTAGAACTAATAAATGAATTCAGTAAAGTTTCAGAAAAAAAAATCAATATACAAATATCAGTTGCATTTCTATACACTAACAATAAACTATCTAAAAGAGAAAAAGAAAATAGTTCCATCTACAACTGCCCAAAAAAGAATAAAATAATTATGGCTAAATTCAACTGAGGAGGTAAAAGATCTGTACATTGAAAACTAAGACATTGATGAAAGAAATTGAAAAAGACACAAATAAATGGGACGATATTTTGTGCTCATGGATTGGAAGAATTAATACCATTGAAATGTCTATACTACCAAAGACATCTACAGATTCAATGCAATCTCTATCAAAATTTCAATGGTATTTTCACAGAAATAGAAAAAGCAATCCTAATATTTATATGGAGCACAACAAACCCTAAACAGCTAAAGCAATCTTGAGAAAGAAGAACAAAACGGGAGGCATGACACCTCCTGGTTTACAATAATATTATAGAGCAATAGTAATCAAAACAGTATGGTATTGGCATAAAGTCAAGCAGAGAAAGACAATTATCATATGGTTTCACTCAGTTATGGTACATAAGAAATAGGAAGTTTGGTAGGAGAAGAAAGGGAAGAAAGGGGGGGCAGTAAACAGAAGGGGGAATGAACCGTGAGAGACTATGGACTCTGGGAAACAAACTGAGGGCTTCAGAGGGGAGGGGGGTGGGGGAATGGAATAGGCTGGTGATGGGTATTAAGCAGGGCACGTATTACATGGTGCACTGGGTGTTGTACACAAGTAATGAATCATGGAACTTTACATCAAAAACTAGTGATGTACTGTATGGTGACATAATATAATAAAAAATATTATTAAAAAAATAAATAAGAGGGGCGCCTGGGTGGCACAGCGGTTAAGCGTCTGCCTTCGGCTCAGGGCGTGATCCCGGCGTTACGGGATCGAGCCCCACGTCAGGCTCCTCTGCTGGGAGCCTGCTTCTTCCTCTCCCACTCCCCCTGCTTGTGTTCCCTCTCACTGACTGTCTCTATCTCTGTCAAATAAATAAATAAAATCTTTAAAAAAAAAATAAAAAAAATAAATAAGAGATGATATTTCCCTAAAAAAAATAGACCCGTAGATCAGTGGAACAGAATACAGAATCCACAAACAAACCCATGTACGTGCGGTCAATTTTTGACAATTTTATACCATGGAAGAAGGATAGTCTCTTCAATAAATGGTATTGGAAAATTGGATATCCACATGCAAAGGAACTAAACTAAACCCCTATCTTATACCATATGTAAAAATTAACTCATAATATATTAAAGACTTAAATTTAAGACCTGAAACCATAAAACTCCCAGAAGAAAACATAGGGGGTACATTCTTTGAAATTGGCCTTCCCAAGGATTTTTAGTATTTGACACCAAAAGCAAAGGCAACCAAAGCAAAAATAAACAAGTGGGATGGACTGCATCGAACTAAAAAGCCCTGCATAGCAAAGAAAATGACCAACAAAACAAAAAGACAACCTACAGAATGGGAGAAAATATTTACAAAACATATATCTGATAAAGAGTTAATATCCAAAATATATAAAGAACTCATATAATTTAATAGCAGAAAAACAAGCAATCTGATTTCAAAAATAGGCAGAGAAACTGAATAGACATTTTTTTAAAGAAGATCTTCAGGTCAACAGGTACATGAAAGAGTGGTCAACATCATTAATCATCAGGATAATGCAAATCAAAGCCGCAGTGAGATATCACCTCACACCTGTTAGGATGACTATAATCAAAGCACTGCTGATGGGAAGGTAAATTGGCGCAGCCACTATGGAAAACAATATGGAGGTTCCTTAAAATATTAAAAACAGAACTACCATATGATCCTGCAATCCCACTTCTAAGTGTATATCCGAAGGAAACGAAAACAGGATCTTGAAGAGGTATCTGCACTCCTACGTTCATTGTAGCATTACCTACAATAGCCAAGATGTGTAAACAACTTAAGTGCCCACTGATGGATGGATGAATGAATAAAGAAGATGTGGCATGTGTATGTATATATATAACGGAATATTCAGCCACGAGAAAGAAGGAAATTCTGCCATTTGTGACAACATGGATGGACCTTGACGGTATTATACTGAGATAAGCCAAAGAAAAAATACTCTATGGTATCACTTTAAAGTGAATCTTTAAAAAAAGCCAAATTCATAGAAACAGAGAATTAAAAAGTAGTATAAGAAGTGTTTTGCTTTTCAAGACACTATAACTTCAAATCACAACCTGTTTTTTTAGCCTCAGAGGTTACTGATTTAACAGAATACAGAGACATGCCCAAATAGGGACGGATATTTCCACTGGACACAAGTTTGTTCAGGAAGACGCCTTCTAGAGTGGTAGTGAGCTTGCAAAACACTGAAATAAACCTATGACTAGATGAAATGTGTTTGAACAGTAGGTGTTACTTTGTTTTCAAACTAATTATCATTTGGCATTCATGAAGAGCAAGGGGACACGAAGATACCAAATCAAGGAAGCTGGTATGGAACTGGATTTAACTCTAGGACAATGGAAGTCTTTTGTTTTTTTTAGGCAAATTGTTATCCGTACACATATGTATATAATATATATATGTACATATATTCAGAGAAAATTTAAGAAAATGAATTTTTATGATCCCATTAACTGTCATGATTACTACCTAGTAGTAAGGTCATGGTTAAAGGATGGACTAAAGGAGAACAAAGTGCTGAGCTTTAAAGGAGGGGACAAGTGCTTTTCATATTTTGAATTATATCATCGAAGTCTAAACTTGATGATATCCTTGTATATATATTAAGTAGAACATTTACTATGAGGATTCTTTAATGCCTGGGTGAGTTTTGTCTCTGCTGAATAATAATGTATCGTCCCTCCACCCAAATCTTGAGTCATTTCAACTTTAACAGTAGAATCACCATTCTGATAAATGCTTGATTTTTGTCAAACGTTATTTCACAACTGTCTTGATACCTTAAGTTGATACTAAAAAAATTACAAATATTTGTTCTTATAAAGAATAAGAAGAAAATAGAAAGTGATTTTATGCTCCCAGGAGAGAATATCACTCAAAGCCATATTTATGTGCTAAAAATATTTGGTCAGACATCTCTAACCACTTAAGGTTCCCTCATCTGCAAAAAGGAATACTCATCTCCAAGGTGGTAGTGAAGTTGCTATCAAATGGAAAAAAAAAAGAACATTATTAGGAAGCTCTTTGTATATTATAAGTGTTTAAAGAATTGTAGCTATTTTGATTATTTGAACTACTGTAGTGAGAGGGCATTCTGGACTACCAAATGCTATGGAAATGTAAGTTATATAAAACTACCATTGCATTGTTGAATTACTAAGTGGGATATACTGGAAAGAGAAATTTTGCATACAGAGAAACAGTCTTAGAACTTATCCAAGAGAATTTGCATATAAAAATATGGAAATGGCCTTTTAAAAATAGTGCTTTTCTTTTCCCCTCAAAAATCCCAGCAAATAAATTGTAGAACCATGAGTTGTTTTTCTTAGTCAGCATTATCATAAAGCTTTTGCCGATCAGAATAAAGGCCAACACATTTTAATAAGTCTGTTAATAGCTCACCTTACTTGGCTTCCATTCATCGTAAATATTCCATAGAAAAACACACACAAGCCAACAAGTGCTGCAGGGATCAGCATTCCAGTATACCATCCCAGCCAAGCAAAGTAGAGCCCGATCTTCTCACCAAAGTACAGCCTGCACGAGAAAGCAAACCCTTAGATTAAGGCAACATAAGCAACACTGCAAATGGTGATGTCACACCTAGTCAGAATTTCAGAGGGACATACCAGCTCAGTTCCTCGTCAGGTCCATCTGTGGTATCTTATCATTCCCACTTGTTAATGAATCCAATAATGGTGATGCTGCTTATCTTTAAACATTGCCATTACAGGGGCAATTTTATAAAATGTGTTCTTTCTGTGTCAAGCTTCTTAACAAGGTTCATAAAACTTTTTATAAGCCAATTATTGCCTTTCTCCATCCTCCTAGCAAAATTTCTTTTTGCTTTCCTCACACAGAGCTGTGCTAAACCATACTGCTTTCATGTAAATTAGAAAAGAGTCTTCCCTGTAGGTAGATGTTGAGAGTGGATTTGATTTCAGTCTCCATCTGCACCCTTGGCCAGACTCCCTTATGCTAGACACAATCATGTCACACCTTCCTCAACAAAGTTAACTCTGTGGTTCCTGGAGCACGTGATTCTTTCCTTGGTCAATGCTGTTCCCCTACTTTGAAATATTACATTTCGTCCTCTTCCCTTGTCTGGCTTGTATGCATCTTTCACTTTATATCACTTCTTACAGGAAGCCTTTCCTGACTTCCCCTGCAACCTTGGCTTAGATGCTCCAGATCTTGCTCCCGTACTGCCCTCATCCACATGTCAGTGTCCTAAACTTACAATACTGGATGACAATTAACCCTGTCACTCTTCCATTCCTCTCCCTCCCCATGAGATTTCAAGTGCTTGAAAGTGGACCTGTGTCGTCTTCACTAGCCCCACCACAGGGAGTATTGAGTGAAGGAAGCTAAGGAAATGAATGTATTTTATTTTCCTTCAGCTGATGAACATAGTTTATATGGAAATAGCAGGTGAATAAGACAGTTCTAATGACTTTCCAATTGCTCTTTCTTTACCAAATCTACTGACAATACCAACTGCCACACAGTTTATAAAGCTGTGGTAAGAAATAATAATTTCTTGAATTCTCTATGACTGTTTGGTCTCCATCTTCTAAAAATGGTTACTTAACACAGTTTTCTCCCGGGGATAGTTTTAAAAATTGGCATTTTACAGTTCATTTAGGAACATTGCCCCTGGGCAGTGATTCTTGCTGGGAAAAAAATTCTCTTGGTCTTTTTTCCTTGAAAGGATAATTCTCTTGGTACTTTTTCTCTTTCTGAAAATCATTCTTTTTCTATGTTATTCTCTTTATTGTGCCAATTAAACTTTTGCATATTCTACCAGGTATAGAAGTGGAGTCGTCCTCCATTTATCTAAGTTTTTGGTTTTCTCACTGATTTCTCCTAGGAGACATGGATCCATAGACCATTCACTTCTCATACAATGATAATGTTCTAGTTGAGACAAAAGCTTATCATATTAACAGGTATTGCAATAAAGTCATTTATTCCTTTAAACAAGTGTTCCTCTGTGGAGTAGAGTAGGGTTTTCGCATATATTACTGACATAATGGAATGTCTTTATAATAATGACTATAGAGGACTGCACGGACAACCCCCTTAAACAGGCAACATTATACAAGATTTAATTTAATTTAATTTAATTTATTTTATTTTATTTTATTTATTTTTTCATGTTTTTTTATTATATTATGTTAGTCGCCATACAGTACATCCCTGGTTTCTGATGCAAAGTTCGATGATTCATTAGTTGCTATACTGAGATTTTAAATTATATACTCTTGAAGGTTAAGAGGAACAACAATATTATTTGACAGTAGTTTAATCACCTAAGTTATAGAAGATTTTAGATCTTATTCAGGAGAGGGAGAAGCTGGTTCCAGGCCAAGAAAGCTGATGAAAACCCCCTTGACCTAGAGCACTGGTATTTATAACATAATTCTAGGATCTCTAGAGGAATCTCAAAAACCCTGCTGAGGCAGAGAGGAATTGCTAGGTTTCTGTTGCTGTCACTCTTCACTATACTTCACCCATAGCCATTCTGTTTTTATCTGTTTGTATTTTGGTAAGAAGCAGGTTTCTAGAAAGCAGGAACACGCTGAAGTGTCATCTATACTCTTTTATGGCCTTCGTCTTGGGTAGGCCCTTCATCTTCTCTCTCTCTTCTTAGCCACTTGAACACAAAATATATGATTTTCATAAGCAAAATTTCCCTCCTATGTCAATAGCCAAATAATTGGTAATAGTAGCCAAATAACCCTAGTTATTGAAAATAAAGGTTGTTCACTGAAATTACCTGAAGCCACAATAGCAATGTGTCCAATAGACAAGAGAATTATTGACACTGAAATGCTTGCTTGAAAACACCAACTTCAGTTTAGTTCCTAATAATAAACATGGTTCTGTGAGCTCGCACATCTCACTGTGTTCACATAACCCTAAAATAACAATTCTTTCCTCTCTCTTTCTCTCTAAATAAAGAAAATATTAATGAGGTGCCTGGGTGGCTCAGTCAGTGAAATGTCCAACTCTTGAGTTCAGCTCAGGTCATGACCTCAGGGTCATGAGATCGAGCTCTACTTTGGGCTCCATGCTAAGCATGGAGCCTCCCTAAGATTCTCTCTCTCTCCCTCTCCCTCTGCCCCTCCCCACTGCTCACTCTCTCCATCTCTCTTAAAAAAACAAAAACAAAAAACAAAAAAACCCAACCAATACAAAAATATTAATTTTTTCACCTGCATAAATAAGAATCTGATATTTTGTTGTGAGTGACAGAATTAGAATGAAAGCATCTTGATTTTGGATATGCCCAAGTACTTAAAGTCTGAAATAAAAATGGTCTGGTGCTGGATATTATAATTTGTACACCCAGATCATGTGCTATCCTTTTCCTTTCTGCTAGAAGCGCCAGGAGGCTCATCTTCATTGGCTATATCACTTATGCTCCTTTCTTCTTCTGGCTTCCTGAAGGGCTCTTTGGCTAACTGAAGGTACCAGCAGGAGATCACAGAGTGGGATCAAAGAGATACTGATGTATTGATTATCCTGACTTTCTCCTTCTTGGAGCATGATCTGCCTGTAGCTGCTTTCTTTCTAAGACTGTAGCTTCTGTCAGGCATCCCCCACTTCTGTTTTTGACAGGTTCGACCAATTGTTCTCTCCCCTTATTCCTCTTGGCCAAGGTTTGATGAGAGCATCCAGCTTTCGCCAGTCCCTGGAAGCTTCATCATCATCATCCGTTTGCTCCCTTGATACTATTTACACTTCTGTGTATATTTTTTATTAGATTTTCTTCAGATACCCCTTTTGTTCTATCAGTTCTATTAGTTTCCTGCTGGGACAACGCTGACAGTTAAGAGTTATTCTTGATATTTACATTTCATAAACAGTTTGAAATATCAGCATAAATAAACTTACGAATGCTCTTTTTTTCATTCATTCTAAGAATATTTATAGTTAGCTAGAAACTTGATTAAGTCCTTTTTAATACGTATTTTCTGATATTTTTAAAAGAACAAATTATCCTCCATCAAAATTAAATAAGTCATGAATATAACAGTATCTGGAGACTAAATGAAATTGATGGCAGTTACTCACTAGAAATATGCTTCCTGGAATAGAACACTCACTAAATTCTTGGTTGAAATACAAATAAATATATGCATAGATGCTATGTTGGTCATTTTCCTCTTTGCTCTCAGATCCATTTTCTGCCTTTCCCTATTTTGGCTTGTTTCACGGGGAAGTAGATTACACAGGTTCCATTGTAAATTGCTCCTGGTTAAGTTGGGTCAGGAGGTGCTGGAAGACTCAAAGGTGGAAGGAGGGCGTAAAGCCAAGATCTTTCCTTCTCTCTTGGTCATCCTCAGGGAGAAGTGGTCATGCCTTCTCCAATACTCTTTCACTTCTCTGTGGACAGTCTTAGTCATGGATAGTATAGCTCCTGCCCAATGGTCCAGGTAGAAGGCTCTGAAATGTACTTCATTCTATTTTCCTTCCAACCTCAGGGTTGTTAGTAATTTTCTGCTGTTGTTAATCTCTGGTTGCCTCACTATTCCTGTCTGATTTCTCAGCTTTCCTGTCCCCCATATAACCAAATACCTAAATTAAGTTTTTTTATTGAAAAGACCTACAACGGCTTCTTTTTCCCTGACTGTATCCTGAGTAATACAGACGATTTGGTGGGTGAACGAAGTAATTCCAAATCTAGGAAAATGAGAACAGAACAGCATAATATATCTTTCATTACTGATCCGCCCACATTACCTGATTAAATCCAGGGGCTGATGCTTATACCACATTCCCCAGCGTGCCCAGCGCTCATATAATAGATGTCTATTATTCTGAGGTCCATGCGTTTTGATGGGTTGGCTACTCTTGTAGGCTCCCTGAAACACATAAGATAAATTCCCTTAGTAAATGTGAATGAAATAGGAATTGCTTTTACTATTTTTTCCTTACAGAACAATTTAATAGCGTCTTGAAAGCTGCAGAAATTGAAAACGTAAGCCCATCACTGGAATGATGTAGTAAATGCCTTTATATATCTCTCCTACATTGAAAATACTCTGATAATTCCTTAAAAGTCCTTTCTTAAAGTCCTTTTTTAAACCAGTGAGATCCCTTTCACTTAAAGTAAACTAGAATTTAGTGTTTATTGTTTGTAACCTAAGGTCTTTTAATATAAAAAACTATACTTTCACCATCACTGAGAGAAATAGTTGTAATCTGTACTTCAGAAATTAAGAATATTATTCTACTTTAAAGAAGTTACTCAGTCCCAGAAAATATTTATTTTATTTATAGAAGCTAAAGAAGAAAGTAAATGTTCAGGGGCGCCTGAGTGGCATAGCAGTTGAGCGTCTGCCTTCAGCTCAGGGCGTGATCCCGGTGTTATGGGATCGAGCCCCACAACAGGCTCTTCCGCTATGAGCCTGCTTGTTCCTCTCCCACTCCCCCTGCTTGTGTTCCCTCTCTCGCTGGCTGTCTGTACCTCTGTCAAATAAATAAATAAAATCTTAAAAAAAAAAAAGAAAGTAAATGTTCAATCAAAAAGTGTATGTGGTCTAAGTCACAAGTGCTAGTCAAGTTTTTAAATTCTAGAATCCTTACACCTTATTTTAGATAATGCATTCCAAAAATGGAAATATTTTCAAATTTGTTATATCTCCCCTCAAAAATTGTCATATAGGTTGCAATTTTAGACACATAGACTATATATGTCTGATAGAGGAACTGCTTTGCTTTTATAATCAAAAAGGAGGGCAACAGATATGGTGACTATTTTCTAAACCAAAACTTAGGACAGAATTTGACGAACTCCCTCTCATTCCAATTTGTGATTCTACTTTTACAAACAGCTTAATGCAAATTTAAAACAAGTGGCATTATGCTTTAGTTTCTTCATGTAGATGATGAAAGTACGAATCAATATTAATGATTTCCACCATAAAGGGGTTTTGTGAGGGCCCATTTGCATTATAAAGTCCTGGGCACATATAAAGTACAAAATCAGTGTTAGTTAATTTAGGATGTTTGATATATTGTGGCCATTGAAAAGTGGAAAACTATCATCTGAGTGATCCCAGACAACCAGGGGTGTCTGAAGAAAGAGGACACTTTGAATCACAGTCCACTAGGCTGAAAGGAGACACGTATGTGGATTTCACTCTCTCTGGCTTTCTAATGAAATGGGCAAATTAATTAGGTAAAGTTGGAAGTACAGTTAAAGGGTTGATGGGGTTCAGGGCAGGCTGCCCCAGAATGTGTTACTTTGGCATGTAGATTATTTCTAAGTCGAAAACAATTAAGGACCAATAGGCTCAAGAAAAGTTTTTAACCTACCCCCTTACCTGCTCAAAATAATTTAGACAGGAAGCCTATGAGAGGAAGCGGAGCTATTACCAAAGATAACTTTTTTACGAAAGAAGTACTTATCTGCATGGTAAGTAGCAAGCATTGGTTCACCCAACATTTGCTCTTCCATCGTCCTGTGGATTATCTCCCTCCCAGACCCCTGCCTTCTTTTTTTTTTAGCTCAGGACAGCAGATAAACCTCAATTCCCAACTGCTGGAGAGCCTCTCATGTTTTTGTGAGGATCTGTACATGCGTAATTAAATTTGCTTTTCTCCTATTATTAACCTGCTTTATGTCAACTTATTAGGTCAGCCAAAGTACCCTGAAGGGAAGAAGAGAAAAGTTTTCCTCTCCTACACTGCAGTTCAAGTTTTCTTCCTTAAGAGAGCCCAAGGCTTTTAAAACCTAAAGATTAGAAGCTAAGGAGATGAAAGTGAAGATCAAGATTTCAAGCATGGGTACATCCACTTGGGAAAGCTTTGTTTGCTTGTGCAATTGGACTGATCTGTTAGGGTAGACTGCCCTGAGATTGGGTAAGTAAGGGAAGGTGAACCAAAATCTCAGCTTTCTTTCAGTCATTAATGATAATTTTTCTAGAATACTTGACTTTTCTTCCCACACTCAGTGGGCAGACATAGGTACTTCCTGGGTCTTAGGGGCTAAGCTTAGAATCCCTAGTACATCATTGTTCTAATTCTACTCAAGAACTCAACCACACTGTTCTGGGTTGACAGTGACCCTGTGTCACAGCAGTGATGACCCCTGCTTGCCCACATGTTTCCATCCCTACTCAGAGGACCATGTGCACTCAGTGACCACCCCTTCCCATCCTCATGATCAGTCCCTACTCCAACCAACAGAGAAGAATAAACAGGACAAGTATTTATAACCTATTCCAAATAAGTTCCAAATTTCACAAAAGAAAGTGTCAAATGAGCACAGACTAGTTATGCAGAAGAAATTACTTACACAAAGAACAAACCAAAACTTCCTTTGCTATAGAAGCTCTTCCAGGGCCTTACATTTGCTACTCTGAACACGTTACCACTTACTGACTATGGCAAATCTGACATGGTGTTTAATTTCTCTGAGCCTTGTTTCTGCATCTCTATACTGAGAAAATAATAATATTTACCCCTCCAGGGTTATTGTCAGATTAATGGGAAAATACATGCACAGGGCCTGTTGCATGAAAAAAACCTAACATACTGCCCGTTATTATTATTCCCATTCCTACCGTAAGTAAGATATTCATACCACAATGAATAGATGTGTTGGGGTCTGGCTTCCTGGGCTCAAACCTGTGCCTTTGGTATTTAACTTCTCTGTGCCTCCATGATCTAGCTATAAAATGGAGCTATTATTATTCTCTATCTTAAGGGGTTGTTCTAAGGAGTAAATGAGATAATCCATATAAAACACTTAGCTCAGTACCAGATAGGAAGCGCTCAATGAATTTTATCCTTTATGAGTTTTACTAGACTGTGAATTCCTCAGATATAGGGGTTACATCCTGTGAGTTCTCAGCTTTTATACATAGAATTGATGGGTTATGAGACTGCATACCTCAAACCTCTAAAGACCCCATTCTTATTTTAAAATGCAAAATTGCCTTAAAAAGAATACATTGTGTGTGTGTGTGTGTGTGTGTGTGTGTGTGTTGGGAGAAGATGTTCAAAACTGATTCAAATGTCATTCATGACTCACAGGCAGAACTTACCACAGCTTGGAGCAGGTGTTTCTAACTTAAAATTGGTAGACAGGTAATAACCTGGCAGAGAATCAAGTAAATAATGGGGTGTAGGTTTTAGGTTTTGGTTTGTCTGAGATTTTCAGGTATCCCAAAGTAGTAGGCACAGAACCTGCCCTGTTTGGGAGTAGTGTGGATCCCAAGTTGGGAAGCACGGAACTTTGTGTTGGAGCAGAGGGTGTTGGTCAGAGTGGTTGAACCATGTCCCTGAGTTCCCTCTGGGGCTGGGACTCCCGATAAGGGAAAAATTGCACAAAGGTTCTGGAGCCAGTGTGCAGTCAGAGATCATAATGGGTGCTGAGAAAGGCCCAGGGCCACTCATTGATTGAATCCTCCTAAGAGAGGTGGCCAGACTTTAAAAAAAAAAAAAAAAAAAAAAAAAGGTCACCAATGAGCATGAGAAACTTTTTTTTTAAATGGAAATTACCTCGTGTGGGGGGAAAGCTGCTATATATGAGCCGTTGTTTATAAGTTTACAGATACCTGGAAAGAGAAAAAAAAAAGAACAGTTCTTGAGTCAGTCAAATGAAGACTTCCCTCTGTAGCAACATATATAAATTTGGGAGAACAAATTAATTTAAAAACTTAAAGCAACCCAAATGACACCCATAGCCACATCACCTCTGAAGGCAGGGGACAGTGCAAGACACTAATTCTAAAAGGTGTATTTGTGTCCTTACAACATGAATCAATGGAGATTTGTAAGGTGCCAATACATGGCACTTTGCCATATCATGAAATATGAGGCATTTTAATACCCATTTATTTGGGATCACAGGAACCTGGAGCAAATACTTTTTTCTGCCTCAAAACAACAACATTTGGTCAAGAAAGCAGAGGAATTCTCCACCCACAAAAATGTCTCAAAGGATATTGGTTTTGAGAAGTCTTTAATTAATACTGAGCCAAGGAGACATAAATAACAGTATGACACTTCTCAAAATATCCTCCAGCTCAGCCAGAGTGTAGTGAAATGGACATTCTCATCTTATCCTGTAAGGTTAGATATTGGGAAACTTTTGGAGAATAATTTTTGTTGCAGTATTATAGTATTATTTATATCAGTAAAGAATAAGAAATCATGGTATGGCCAAAATTGAGGAATCATGTACTGTATGATGACTAACATAACATAATAAAAAATTCTAAAAAATTGAGGAATCATTTAATTATTATGGTGCAATCAGTTATACTAGGACTTGGTAAATAATTGCAATTTGATGAATGCCTATAATAAAATTTTGTACAGTTATTTACAATGTTTACGGACGTACCAAAGGGCTTGAGAAAATACTCATAAATACTTTTTAAAATGAGAAACAAACTGAGGGCCTCAGAGGGGAGGGGAGTGGGGGAATGGGATAGACCGGTGATGGGTAGTAAGGAGGGCACGGACTGCATGGTGCACTGGGTGTTATACGCAACTAATGAATCATCGAACTTTACATCGGAAACCAGGGATGTACTGTATGGTGACTAACATAATATAATAAAAAAAATTAGAAAACATAAAAAATAAAAAGGACAAAATCGTAAACACTGCATGATTCTAATAATGACGTGTATATACCTCATATTCACTATTATTATTAGATATGCTAATCATCATTATTAGAATCATGCAGGCTTACTATATATACATTTTTTATATGTATACTATATATACATTCAGTATTAATTTGTGAGAGTGACAACTGAGTTTGGGGATTTTTAAAATTTTATTTTTATACCCTTTGTGTTTCCTGTATGTTCTACAAAGCGCATGATAGCTTTACAATCATTTGAAATGTCTTATTTTTATTTCTAAAGACTATGTAAGCACAAAACACTATCACGTAGACACATTTTTATTTTATATTCTGGATATCTCCATTTTTATTTCTTATTTAGAAAACTAAGTGTCAAATTTTTTTGTAAGGATTTAGTGTCCAAATTAACTATTTTGACTATTCAGTAATAAATGAATTATCAATCAGAAGAGAACCAAAGTCTGAACTTTCCTCTTTAAAAAATGGCTGACTTGAAACAGAGTTCATTTTACTTCTGTGGCACCATATTTTAATACAGTTCAGTAGAAACTGGTGCAAGTTTTTTTTTTTTATGGTTATCAACTTTTTATTTGTAAGGATTTTAGGACATAACTAACATTTGATCTCTTCACTGTCTTGTATTTTTCACCCTAATAATTAAAAGACCAGTTCGTTACCTTTTTTCTGCTCTGCGCTTTGTAAACTTTGCAATTTTATTTAATTTTTCTAGGTGACATTTTCTCAATTTTCTTTTGCAATATACAATACATTCAAACAACACAGAAATCTAGAAAGTTAAAATTAGCTGTTATTTCACCTTCTGGAGGTAATTTCTAGAAAGTTTCGTATATCTTCTAGATTTTTTTCTTTTCACAAATGTGTGTTTAGGAAATGGAATTACATTAGACATAGTTTTTTATCTGCACTTTTTTCTACTTAATTATGCTTTGTGGATACCTTTCAAAGTCAATAAATGGAGAACTAATCACTAATTTTCAATTTCCACAAGTAAGGGGTCTGCATCATATACTTTTTTGTGATATATAGCATATAATAGATGTTCAATAAATTTGATTTAAGAGTGAATAAATAACACATAATTTTAAAGGGATGCCATTTATGGAGAAGCAGCCTAACTTACTGTTAGTTCCTAGCAATGGATGAGTTAGAGTATTTCCAATTTTATTCTATTCTAATCTTTGTTTATAAACAAAGCCACTATGAACAAACTTCTATATATGCTGTTTTTTATAATAATATTTTATTACGTTATGTTATTCAAAATCTGATTATTTCTTTGAGATACATTCCAAGAAATAAAATTTCTATTCCAACGTGTTCTCATTTTGATACATATGGCTAAATGTCCTTTAAAAAGTTTTTGTTGTTGCTGATGTTTTATTTAGTTTTGTTTTACTGGAAGGCTGAAAAATAGAATGTTTAGAATTTGTGTTCAATGCATTATATACTCATATTTAGTGCATGAAGGCAAAGCTTCAGATGTGAAAATAAGTATTCCTGGATATGCTTAGTAATAGCAAATTCTACCTTCTCTATATTTTTAATTAGTGTTCTTACCCACTTTTGATATTCCATTTTCATATTTCGTGTGCTGTAGCATGTGATAGACTATCCTGCTTCGGGTAGCATTGCTGAAGAATGTGTCCTTATTGTTTATTATGAAGCTGTTAAGATAAGGGGATTTGTCTTAATATTCAAAGCAGAGCACAGAGTCCAGCAACAGTTACAAGTTTCTAGGTAGTCATCTACCTATTTTCTCCATTAAAACTAATGCATGAGAAGTATAGTTAAGTCAAAAGACAAACCATCCTCTTAAAAAAAAATCCATTGGCAGAGACAAAATACATTTATAAATAATACAGGCATTATCAAATATTCATTTAAAAATCTTTCAGTTTATAGGGAAGCCTAGATGTCCTCCTATTTCTTGTTTAGCATGAAACACGGACAGCAGCATTAAATTGTCTGTTGCCGCCTGTAAGTGTTGTACTACATTTATCAATGTAGTTCCAACCAGAACACATTAAAAATTGATGTCATTTCCTCATACCACACCTTGCAAGCTAACTTGTCTTGTTTTCAGAACCTCAGTAATAAGCAACAGTTCTCCTTTCCCCTTCATGCCCTGTACTGTCCCCATGTAGTAGGAGTTGCAAAGAGAAACCGCAATGAGAGCCAATAAGTAAAGAGCAAAAGGGTGATCTTGACAGGAAAGGGAGGGTCTATTTCAGCATTTATTTTGTAATATGCTGGGAGCCTCAAAATAACGGGAGCATCCTGGACCTTACTCAACTTCTGACAGTTTCTGTTTCCAGTTGCTTTATCTCTGTGAGTAATAATCTGCCTTTTTTTTTTCCAGGCACTTAGTACTGAAATATTAGGTCTTCTATGATTCTTGCTTTCTTTTTACCATCCATATTCAAATAGTTGTCAAACCAGTCAACCTTTCTAACTGAACTGCCTCTCTCTGGCTTTGACTTACCCTATTGTTCTGGGTCTCATTGCCTAGATTATGAAAAGAATATCCTCTTAACTGGCTGTCCAATTTCCCACCTGACTTTTCAAGCACAGCTCTGATTCTTAGAGGACTCCCACTATTAATGTGTCAGCATTACGCACATAATTAAATTTCTTATTTTCCTCTCAGGCTCTCTAGTTTTGCATTTCAGCCTCTCCTTCAGTCTGATTTCCTATAGTTGTGGCTTTTTGTATCTGATATTCAAATTGTACAATTTATCATAACTTGAAATCTCACGTTTCTTTTCCTTGGGATTTTGCTCTGTCTCTGATATCTCCCCCCCCCCCACCTCTCTCCACCTCCCTCCAATTTTTACCTGCTGAAGAGGACTATTTCCTTCAAAGAGGCTTCCTAGATCCTTTCCTCTGGTTGTAACTTCTTTCTTTCTTGTAAAAATGTGCATTTTATTTGCGTCAACATAACGGGTTGATTCTACTCTGCTTTGTTTCATGGTATCTATATACCTGTCCATTTTAGTAGCCTTCAGCATTCCGATATTGTGCTTTTTATTTTTGTATTTGGACGCACCAAGTTAACACAGATACTCTGTGTCCCGTTAATTCTAAGGATGTGAAGCAATGTCCACACAATTCTTTCACCAACAGCTTGATGCAGAATTCCCTGAACAAATATTTCTTTAGAAGATTAAGTGCCTTTTTTTCATGGAGTTACATCATGGAGGGAGGAGGCAGATGGTACATAAATAAACAAATAAATTGTAGTTGCTGTCTTCACAGTATTCCCATTGTAGTGGGGCAGACAAAAATGTAAACTAGTAACTAAATAAAATGGGGGAAACATAAAGATAGAGAAATGCACAGCGTGGGATGTGGGACATTGAGAGGCAGTATGAAACAGATTTCCAGACCACCAAACATGTTACAGGGGCAATAATCAATGGGAAACTCTCTCCTCCCAAATATTTGATTTAATTCATTAGTTTCACCCTGTCTTTCAACATCTGTAAAGACAGGGACTGTGTCATATCCTCAATCTGTATTATGTAGAAACTCAATAAAGACTAGTTGAATGAATAAAAGAATAGAGACAGATACATTAGTATGTAGATGGATAGATGGTTATGCAACAAATTCCTAAAAAATGTCTCATTTACTTTAGTTGAATACAATTGGACTAAAGTGTATTAAACTAATAAATACATATTAATTAAATGTAATTACATATAATCATTTATTAATTGGAACAATCCATTATTCAATCATGTTATTTAATAGCAACTCTGTTAGTATTATCATTATTGTTACTTTAACTGGGTAACTTACCACCATTGTAATTATTTTGAAAGAATTGGGACCTGGACTATCAGCCCATGACTTTACAATTAATTATTCACTTCTTGAATGTCTCTAAATCAGCTGATAAGGAATTAATAATGCTCACTGAGTACTGTTCATAAATTCAGTGCAAAAAACATTTTAATGAAGTGATACATTCTCTGACTTATTTGGCAAACAATGGAACTGCTCCAAGGTATTTTTATTCTATCAATAACTCCTAGATAATGAAAGGTACCAAGTCAGGTGGTAGGAAAAAGAAACATGAACTTACTGGTGAATCCGTGCACGGCTGAAGGGGCCAGTGTAGCAGTCTGACTCTTGAAGGTTTGGGAAAGCTGACTTGTCAAGAACCATTGGGTTTTGGGACATCCATTTTTTTATTCTCCGAAAATAATTTTGTACACTGCAACAAAGTCACATGAACTAGATCAGGTTGCATTCCAGACCCATGTCTACCTTCTATACCGTTCTGAAAAAAAGAGTTCCAAAATGACATACACACACCCACACTCACACCCACACACAAGCACTTCTCCTGTTCCCACACAAGAGAAATAAATTCCAAAACAAACCAAATCTTGCAGTTGTTTAAACTCTCTCCGTGCAACTAGGCTGTCCTTATGAGAAAAATCTTGTGGAAAATGTTAAGGAATCATCATACATAAAGATGGTGGTGGAAAGAACAATAAAAGGAACATGACACGCTTATCGAAGTTGTGAGTGCACAGATGTATGTAAGTATACCCGTATATGTATCTGATTCTCTGAAAACTCTACAGCCATGTGGCTCTACCAGTGGAGACTAAAAGGAAATAAATGTCTACAACACACTTATTCAACAACACTTACTCAATTGTGAGCCCCAGCTGTGATGGAAACAGGAAGGGTTTGGGCGTCAAGCAAAACCAAGTTCAAAGGCAGCATGGCACAACAGCGGCTGCGTGAACTGACAAATGTCTTGCCTCCGTTTCCTCACTCATAAAAAAAAAAAAATGACTTTGCTGGCGATTTGTAAGTTGGTGTCTTATTTTATGTTTTTAAAGATTTACTTATTTATTTTTAAAAGAGGGGAGGGGCGGAAGGAAAGGAGGGAGAGAATCCCAAGCAGGTTCCGCTCTGGGCTCTAATTGGCTCCTATGCGCTGTCCATGCTGCTATCCACTGGCTGCACTTTGGGTAATGGGATTAGTACAGACATCAGATATATGATTAAGATCCTGTTTCAGGAAATCTCACATCAGGATACTTTGGTCTCAGCTTTAGATTACAGTCACAACCCAGTTCTTACCTATATATACTGACAGGAACCATATTTACCTTACAAGGAAAAACAAGCAAAAGAAAGAGACTGAGTCCAGAGATTGATTCTGAAAACCTAATTCTGAGTGACTGCAATAATAATTGTGTTTACTTTAAAAAAACCTGCAATATTTACACACTATTTATGAGGTTCTATCTTTGTCAGTTTTTGGCCCCTTCCACAATAGCAAGAATCAAAGTAGCAGAACAGGATAATTTCTTAGACAAGTACAATGTATCTTAATATCTGTTTGGCCAGCGCAGCTTAAAGTTTAAAAAATTTAGTATAGCAATGTGCAGGTAGCTAATAGTGTATCTTAGGAATTATTCCACTTGAGTCTATTTTGGTAAAATTACTATGCATAATTTGAAATAACAATCAATTCCTGATGTAAAGTTCAGCATATGGAGAGTCTGGACCTTTCCTTTACCAGGTAGGTTATACAGATCCCAAGTCACTTTTGGTTTTGGAGGGACCAGAGCATTTCTTTCCAGCCTATAATAATAAATGGGAAATATCTGAGGTGTTCATTTTGCTTCTTCTCATGATAACAAAAGTCTCTGAAATCACAGAGTAGCTCCTTATTCAGCGACTCGTGCATAGATATTTATACATCACTGAGTGAATTATATGGCAATTACTCCAGCTTTTTAAACTTGGCACAGGGAGGAACACAGTGGGGTAGGGGGTGGAGGAGGGGTCTTTCAGGACTGAATTTGCCAGTTATTGAAATTGAGGCAAGCATTTTCAATCTTTGAGCTTTAGGTTATCTCTAGAGAGAGGAAGTGATTCTATCTGTCCTACCTTACTAGGTGCCAGAAGGATCAAATGAAAGGATACATTCTGACTGTGCTTAAGAAATGCTGATGAATTACAGTTCCTCAGGGCCTATCTCTGACAACACACAAACATACAAGAAGCAGAGGTGAATTTCAAAAACATTAATGAAATAAAAGGGCCTCCAGACCATCACTCATTTTTTATAGAAATAAACAATATTATAATGTAGACTTTTCATATACACTTTCTATGAAGAAGTAAATGATTCTGATAGTGAAATGTGGTCAGACCTGGATATGAATCACGGGATGCAACGTTCTAGATTATTACTCAGTTTCCTTGATTCTTATCCAATTTTCTCATCTCTTAAAGGAAGGGATATTTTGAGAATTAAATAAGTAATGGCTGAATCCACAGTGCTAAGCACCCAGCAAGCACTCAATAATGTTTGCGATAATAATAAGGAAAGAGAGTATTACTACTCTGTCTACTACTACCAGTCTCACCAACATTCACCGAACATGATCTAATGCAGTACCTACACTCTACCAAATCTTGGTCAACTTGACCATCTTGCAGATTCAAGATTTCACGGCATATTATGAAAATGACTTCTAATGGAGCTTTAAGTTCCTTGGCTAAAACCAATGGAAAGCTGAGAATTCTCCGGAAATTGAAAAGAAATCTGGATAAATGGGCCCAAAGAACTTGGTCAGAGCACCAGCTCTACCCAACCAGCTGTGAAATCTGGGGGAGGAGGCATGGAGTTAGTGGAGAGTGGTGATAATGGTCATTTATTCTCCCAGATCTGCAAAACTAGTTACTCTTTGTTCTGCTTCCCTGAAGGGTCATTTTGAAGATGTTTTGATAACTGAATGTGAAAGTGCTTTGTAAACAAATGATAAGATAGCAGCAATAATAAAACTATAGCCATTTCCTATCAACCTGCCAGGAGAAATGGTGATCTTCAAAAGCTGGATAATTGCCTGTACATTATTCATCACCTCACGTGTACTGGTCAAGATACCAAAGCACAAAACATCTTTCCCACTTCAAGAAAGGAAAATCACAAGTGAAATCTAAGTGCACATAATTGATTTTCATTTCTCTCTGGCCAATTGTCTACAAATTAGGTTTTTAAAATTTTATAACAATGATGGTCACCACACACACACACACACACATACACACACACACACACGGGAGGCGGTACACTTAAAGTTTTTCTCTAAAGTTTAAAAAATAATCAAAATCAGTCATTCCCCTAAGTGAAAGTCTAAACTCAAGCAAATAACATGAGATCCTTTTTCTCAGTTTAATATGCCATATACTTTTATAAATGCCCTTCCTCTGTATTTGCTATCCTTCCCATATGCATCCAAAAAGTCAAGGAACAAAGAGAACTATTTGTAATAAGTAAATTGTAAAAAGGTAGGCTACACTGATGTTTAAGGTACTTTAATAATTATTTGGAACATATAACTGAATCTTCATTTCATGAAATTAAACAGAAAATAATAATAAACACGAAAGATAATAAAATATATTATGACACATAATAAAGTACTTATTTTTCTAGTTTACTTTTAAGTTTGACCAAAATAGAAAAAACACACATTTTTTCCACTATTAAAAAGGTTTTCTTAGGAGGAAATGAAATGAACCTCGAGAGACTATGAACTCTGGGAAACAATCTGAGGGTTTCAGAGGGGAGGGGGTTGGGGGTTGGGTATTAAGGAGGGCATGTGTTGTGATGAGCACTGGGTGTTATACATAACTAATGAATCACTGAACACTACATCAAAAACTAACGATGTACTATACAGTGGCTAACTGAACAGAATAAAAAAATGTTTTTTTTAGAATTTACTATACATGTTTATCATGCATTCTAAACATAAGTGCACTCTAAAACTAAATTATGTAACATAAGGTAGAAATTTGTATGCTGACTAACATAATATAATAAAAATATTATTGTTAAAAAAAAGGTAGGAATTTGTTGCTATTTTAACATACAGGATTTTACCCTCCACGAGTCTCTGAAAGATGCTTGTTTATCAGAAAACCACTAATTACACAGTAGCAAAATCTCACTAATTCTATAGAACACACTGAACCTAACCCAGAGACATCTTATCGACACGTCAAACACGACACAGGCACATGCAGAGAAAAACAAACAAAACCCTTTGCAGTTGTAAATTTCTATATTATAATTTCAAATGACTTTTATTTTATTATATAAAAAATAATTTTGTAAATTTGCTATACAGACCAGGATCAAATATGCACAAGGGGAAGGATAAAAGTTCATTCTAAATCGGAGCATGTTAACCCGATAAACAGAAAAATCTGACCTGGATGAGGGGCATTACTAATTATTTTAGTATTTTTAAGAGACTTTTAAGTACTGATTCTTTTAATATTCACTATAACTTCAAGTTTCCCCCCATTATTAACTTTTTTTTTTTTTAAAGATTTTATTTATTTATTTGACAGAGATAGAGACAGCCAGCGAGAGAGGGAACACAAGCAGGGAGAGTGGGAGAGGAAGAAGCAGGCTCATAGCGGAGGAGCCTGATGTGGGACTCGATCCCATAACGCCGGGATCACGCCCTGAGCCGAAGGCAGATGCCCAACTGCTGTGCCACCCAGGGGCCCCAACTTTTCTTGTCACCTATTCCTACCACATCTAAATTTAATGCTTAAGAGAGACCAACATTCTCCTCTCCTAAAATGAAATTTTTTCCTAAAGTTCTAAATTATATTCAGACACTTTCTCTGGTAAAGGAACTAGATTTATGGAATCTTTTCCTAAAATGTTCTGACGTTCACACTATATGACTCCAGTTTTGTGTCATTCTGACTTGTAACATCCTGCAGCATTATTCAATAGAGTGTACTCTATTGTATTTTGCCTTCATTAATTGATTCTTTTGCAATGAGCAGAAAAACAGCCAAGTATAAGAAGCCTTTTGTTTTTAGCACCCATTGAATGGAAGCTCATTTTCCTCTGTGAAACAGGGCCAAGGTGATTCCGGTGGGAGAGCTTCTCCTGTCTCAGGATTGTGGTTTGACAATTTTTTTTGTCGTAGCTACTGTTACCGAGTAGGTAAAGAGAAGTTTTGAGATGAAGCTCTTGAAAAAAAGTTTGTTTTCAATATTAGGATAAGACAGGCAGCTCAGCTGGTGAAATAAGGGTAGGCCTGGGATTCGAAAAGATGCCGTGTGGCCTTGGTAAACCACTTCATCACTCTGGATGCTGGTCTCTCCTTGACCGCCTCTGTCAAAGAAGAGATTTCGATTGAATGATGGGGTTTCTTCCATGTCTGTTCTTCTATTACTCTAGTGCGTCATCATTTGCCCATCAATCATGATTTTACAACTCTTTTTAAAATGAGAATCTCCTAAGATGCTACCTTGCAATGAAAATCCTCCTGTCACAACATTGTACCAAAAGAGGATTGTAGGGATGCCTGGGTGGCTCAGTCATTAAATGGCTGCCTTTGGCTCAGGTCACGATCTCTGGGTCCTGGGATCAAGCCCCACATCGGGCTCCCTGCTCTGCCTCCCTCTGCTTGCTGCTCCCCTTGCTTGCACTCTCTCTCCCTGACAAATAAATAAATAACATCTTTTTTTTTTTTTTTAAAGAGGATTGCAGGAATGGCAATGGTAAATAGAAAAAAAAGAGATTATCTGATTTTAAAGATTGTTAAATTTGGCATAAGTCATTTTGGAAATCTTTGAAAAAAATCAACGAAGTTTTTCTTCCTAAAATTTACAACTGCTGATATGGGTAATCGAATGTTTTCTTTTTATTTTCTTTTCCCAACTGACAAATCAGTTGTAAACAAATTATGCGTCACCTACTGACCTGCCCATTGATTTGTTCCTCCGGTCAGTGTAGTAGCATTTTTTCCTGAAAAATAATAGAAACAGATGAAGACAGTCATGTGAAAAAAGAGAAATCAGTGAATGACAACATTCAATCATGTTGAGTATATTAACCCTCCAACTTCAACACACCTAAGAGAG
This sequence comes from Ailuropoda melanoleuca, assembly GCF_002007445.2. NCBI lineage: Eukaryota > Metazoa > Chordata > Mammalia > Carnivora > Ursidae > Ailuropoda > Ailuropoda melanoleuca. The sequence goes on along the minus strand of NC_048233.1, from coordinate 57,853,625 downwards.
ACATGAAATAAGCCAATATAATAGAATTCTGAATGTACATTGTCTTAATTTCAGACTTTAAGTTACTAATTACAAAAAACTTTGATAAATCAATAGATCACTTTTGAATATTTGATTTTTAATTCCATTTTTTGAGTCTGTCTTCTGCTACACAATGCATATTAACCAGATCATTTGCTTATATGAAGTCATCCAACCATCCATCCATCCATTTATATTTCTACCTATCTAAACACATTTGTAATAAAGAGTTATTCTGCAAGCTCTGTTAAGGTAGAACCATTAAAAATGTATAGGAAAAAAGAGGGCATCTACCCTCAAAGAGCTTCCTTTACAGTTGAGGAGACAAGTGATAGTTATAATAAATCGTAACAACACAGGAAAAACAGAGTGTTATCGAAGTACCTAGGAAGGGATCTCAATTGGTTTTTGAAGATGAAGGAGAAAGGAGTCAGGAAAACTCCCAGAGTATGTATTATCTGTGTCGCATATGAAATGGTTACAGGAACAACACCAAGTATTTTAAGATTCAGGAAGCTGCAACTACTTCAGTAATCTCTGGAGTATCAATTGCAAATTGAGCATAGTGATTAAAGAACTGGCAGGGATGACCAACAAGGCTCAGATAACCAAGGGGTTTTACCACTGACTCTAAAGTTTTTGGATGAAAAACAATGGATGAAAAACACTGCGTGTTTTAAGTAGGTGTGTAGCATGTCTGATTTTAGAGACTCTAAAAGTTCACGACAGAGGTTAATTCATCTCCTAAAAGATTTCCTCATTTTGGAGCTCAGAAATCTCATAGTCTAGGCCTTCTAAAATGCCTTTTTATCCCCATCCAATAAAAACCCATTTCAGAGGATCAGTTAATTCCTCCTTCTGTGGCATCTAGAAAGCAGAGCTGAGTGAGGACAATCAATATTTGGTCCTAACTGTGTTATTAACTGCTTAGAAAACTTGAAAACTTTCTGAACTACCGTACATTTCACTGCAGACACTGGTTTTATTGCTAAAAACTATTTTTTTCAGTTGTCCCTGCCATACCTCAATACGAAATTCAAATACGGAATTTCAAGGTTTGCCAGTCTACCCTAAACTCATTTAAATATTTTCCCCCTTCATTTTTTCAAATATACAAAAATTTGTGCGCATGCATAATTCAACCCCCATTGGAATATAAACCCATCTTCTCTCTGAACTTCCTCCACATGGATTGTCTTGCATTATCTAGTCATCATTATATAACTTATCATGGACTATCTTCTACAGGACCTTGGGCCTCTTGAAGATAGTAGCTTTATTTCATTTGACTTTGTATGCCTGCTGTATACTTGGCACATTGTTTGATAATTCGTAAGTGCTCAGATGAATGAGTCTTTGTTTAATTCACGGTTGTATTTGTTTCCTTCAGTGCCTGAGACCACTTTGCATTTAATAAACATTTGCTTCAAAATGAGGTATTATTTTTTTTAAGCTACAAATGTAGAAATGAGTTTAACATAATTTTTAGCACAAACAATTTAGGAGTGTTATGTAGAGGATGTAAAAACTATAATTATCAACCACAGATACAATAAAGAATATTAGAAAAGCAAGGGGACATTTGGATTAAACACTATTCTCCATTTATCTTTATTGCTGCTAGTTTGAAATTTCTCATAAACATATTTCTATATTTGAACTGTTTTTGGAACGATAAAGAAAAACAAAGGAAGAAAGTCACAAAAGATGAATAAAGACACTTTTTAGACCGCTAATATTATAAAAGCAAATAAAAATGAAGAGACTCACTTTTCCCAATTAAGCAGCACTCTAATTTAATCAGTCAAATCTAGGATGAACTTTGTGTGACAATTAGTGCTGTTGAGTCCTCTTACTTGAGGACTGGTTATTGCTTATCTGTTTGGCTATATTAAAGGGTGAGATTTCTTTCTGTCTTTGCAATCTCTTAGCAAACTGCCCGTGATGCACATCACATTGTGATTTAATGCTTAGTCAATAATACAAGTGTTTTCTTTCTCTTCTACCGCTGTTAAGTTTTCTGGGTTGGGGGAGATTTTGTTTTCCCCCAACAATATAAAAGTGTATTTTTAATCCATGAAGTCAATAATAACTTGCAATTGTCCTTAATTCTTCTTCATAAATGAACCTGAAGGACCAAATCATTTTCTACCCACAATCCTCCACCCTGTACTTTATTAACTACATATTGTTCATAGACAGGGCTTTCTTTATTTTTTCCCTAATTTTTCATTTGAAAGATTCTACTATTTTATACCTTGAATCAAGGCAGCATCTATCTACCTACCTACCTTCCCACGGTTTACAACAACCACTCAAAACTGTAAGTAAATCATGATGTGAACCACTGTTTCCAAACCAGTGTTTCACACAGCCACGTGGTCATATGTGGAGATGCCTGCAGGGCCAAGGGAAGTGGGCAGTCACATCGGTGGAACCCTGGGTCCCCACCTTGTCAGGCAGAACTGCTCTACTCTTACCTATTTCCTATGTTGGGCTGCCTATCTGTTTCTATGTTATTTTATTTTTGAGTGAAGTGTCCTTTGCATAAAAAAGTGATCTAAGTTTAATCTCAACTGTGATTAAAAAAATTGATCTTAATGGTTTAAAAATATCTCCCCCCTCCCAATCTGCTATGTTTAAAATATTTGTGGGAGAAGATTAAGAATCCCATTAAGGAACTCAAACTGAGAAGCAATGGGATGACTGAATCACCTTAAAATATGTTTGATTCTTTTAATAGGAAAGGGGTAAGAATGAATAGGAACCACCTCTGAATCAAAAGAAAAATAATGAGCACAGGACTTAATATTTCTGGAACGTGGGAGACACAGGCTCGGTCCTTGCTGATAGGAGAAAAATAAGAAAATTTGAGCTATTTTCATTCTCTGAAATTTTCTTGGATAGTTTTTGAAATATCAAGTCTAGTATGTAGGCTATATTTACTTTGGGATAATAATCAAAAAAGGAAATGCTAGAAAATTTAGATGTAAAAATTCTACACGTACATTTGAGCAGAGAATTTAGATAAAATGCTCAAGATTCATGTTCATACAATAATTTCTCCTTATTGTATGGCACGGTTATAACTCTAATAATTTTTAAAATAAATTTGCAGTTTTCCTTTGTGAAATATAACATGTAGGTTTCAATGTTGAATACATATGTGGGATAGCGAAGCATGTATAAGTTTTTTATGCATGAATCTTTTAAAAACTCTTGTCCTAAAAAGAGATATGTGTTTTTTCCTGTTTAAGTTCTTTGTTATTGTAAGGCAGGATATATGTTATTAAATGTGATAATAGTTGACAGCTGGAAACTGAATCTGCCATCATAAAAACACTTTGCCACTTATTTTATGCTTGTATAGCATTCTCTTTTTATGAGGCAATGGCTATGACAAATTTCATGTGTGCCTTATAAATAAATGACAAGTTAGTTACTAAGAAGTTAATGTTACATCTATTATTTAAATTGATCTGGAAAATGTTCTAAGAAAACTCTGTGTTACAGTATTTGTCAAACTGTTTTCCCAAGAGCACCTACATATTAAGATAAAAAAAAAAAGTCCTATCATTAAATGGTAAGGGTGCTTTGTATAATCAACTCCTGAAATGTATAAACATGGTCAGATTTATTAGAATATTAAAATTGCTAAGACAGTATTTCTTTACCATCTGCATCAGAATCCTGTAGGATGCTTATTAAAAATGTATATACCTTCTGTTCTAGAATTATGCCATATCATAGAAGTATGCCATAATCTCTGGAGGGAGGGCTCCAGAAACCTTATATTTACTAAATGTCCCAGGTGCTTGTACTCTAAAGGCAGAATGAGAACCACTTCTCTAAAAATTCCTACAGTAAATAAACTTACTGTTTAACTCAGAAATTCAGAAACATATTTGTTCACAGGATATTTTTTTTCTTAAGAACCTGTGGAACTAGTATTCCTTTGATACATTTTTTTTTTAAAGATTTTATTTATTTATTTGACAGAGAGAGACAGCCAGTGAGAGAGGGAACACAAGCAGGGGGAGTGGGAGAGGAAGAAGCAGGCTCCCAGCGGAGGAGCCTGATGTGGGGCTTGATCCCAGAACGCCAGGATGATGCCCCAAGCCAAAGGCAGACGCTCAACGACTGAGCCACTCAGGCGCCCCCCTTTGATGCATTTTTGAAAATGTTCCATATTAGTTCTAATATTTATATTATTATATCATAAGAATTTAATAGCATTTTCCATCAGTTTTAGTAATGAAGCAATTGTAAACACTATTTAAAAAAACATGCTATGGGGGGACCTGAGTGGTGCAGTCGGTTGAATGTCTGACTCTTGGTTTCTGCTCAGGTCCTGATCTCAGGGTCTTGGGATTGAGCCCCACATCAGGCCCTGTGCTCAGGGGGGAATTTCGCAGGGAATCTGCTTGAGATTCCCACTCTCTCCCTTGCCTTCTGCCCCCCTTGCTCATGCTCTCTCTCGTGCGCATGCACTCTCTCTCAACTAAGTAAATCTTAGGTAAAATAAAATAAAATAAAATAAAAAAACATGTTATAAATAAGACATTTCTGCCACAATATCAAGAAGAGATAGTAACTGCATGCATTTCAGGGTTTTTATATTTCTTTCTTTAGATGTATCAGCACTCTTCTTTCAAATGCAATAGTACCAGGAAAATTTTTTAAAAATGAATATCATTTTAAAAAAGAAAAAAAAATATCTCTCTGAAGAGAACATCTTCAAAAGCTGCTGTAGGTCAGGACACCATGGCACACAGCCTGGAGACCTAAACTCTAATTCATACCAACTGAGGACACTCAGAATCTGGCAAGGGAACTGTTTTTTAGTGAACTTCTAAGAAAAAACAACAAAAGGAATTAAATTCAGTATAGATTCTTTAAAAATTAAAGCTTTGAAAGTACTGATTATTCTATCACTGAGTTTCTCAAAATTTATCTGAAAAGATAAGACTAAGGGCAAGGACAGAGAGGAGGTCAATGTGCTCCAAACAGACCTTCAATTTTTAAAAACTAGTAAAATCCGATGGTGAAAAGAGCTAGATGAAAAGTTTGACAATGTAAATTTTGTTGCCATTGTCTTCATAAGATTTTTTCCTTGTAGACTACGGCAGAATCAAGATATTTGGAAAGTGAATTGATAAAAAAAAAAAAAATCTTTGAATTCTGAATATCCAATACTTGTAGTAAAGCAAACATGTTAAGTGACATTGTATTCATAACTTATTCTTTCTCTGAGTGAAAGTATAATTTCAGCCTTAACAACAAGGCCTTTGTTTGGATCTAGGTCAAATTGTGTCAAATCCCTCCTTGTGTAGCACAAAAGGAACAAAATCTTCTGGACTTCTGACAAACATCTGTTTTGTATAAAGTCCAGAGGAGGTTGGGGGGACAATATGCAGTCTTTCTGATGAGATGTTTTGACACAATGTCGACTCAGTCTGAACTGAACCTGAATGCTGAAACCCACAGAAATGGGACACTTTGTGATAGACTCTAAGGGTTTCCTCCTTTTAGATCTACAAGGAAATTAGCTTGTGCATGAATTCAAATACAACTCTTTTTAGAAACAATGGTGAAATCACAGGACAAAGGGTGGATAAGGGCACCTGATTAGTTAAGATTAATTTGGAAATTTTTTAGCAATTTCATCCTGATATCAGAAACTAGGTCATCATCTTGAGTGTCATACTTCCTTTGCATCCTGTGTTTACATCATGCAAATTAGAATTTGTTAAAAGTAGATAATTTTGTGATATAAACAAATAAAATAATGGGTACCCACAATCGCACCTATCAGGAGGAGTCATTTTTAGAATATTATATTTTCTTCCTACTTCATTTCTATGCATTTTATGTTGTTGAAATTACATTGTATGAGTAATTACATATCATAATGTATGTAAAATTTAAATTCTATTATTTACTATTTCCCTACAATCTTTAAGAAATCCTATACCCATTCATTCTGTAAATGAATTATAATCCATTGAAAGGATGTATTCTGATTTACTCCTTTACTGTCAAACATAGAAGATATTTCCATTTTCCACAATTGTAAGTTATACTTCAGGGAATGTTTTTACACATTTTTAAATTTTCTTAAGATAAAAAGTGGAGGGTATAAAAAGTTGCATCATTAGTACTCAGGTCTATTCAATCTTTGCTTGCCTATAGGAAGAATGAAAAATCTTTGAATGGAGATGGCTTCCCATTCCCATGTATCCTCTGCTACTGAGGACAGAGCTAAGAAACCATGTGGTTGAACTGCAAGGAATGACTCTTGCTAACTGCTATACCAAGAGAAACACTGGATTTGTTTACAAATGGATGCTACAGGTGCTCCCTGCCCCCCCAAAAAACAGTAAGAGTTTTTACCTACCCATATGAAATAAGAACTGAGACTGATCTTGGAAATTATAAGTTAAATTCTGAAAACAACCATTTTTCCCTTCCTCTAAGCAAGTCCACTTAGAAATGATATAAAACATCCAAGGGACCATAAGGTTTATCACATTTGACAAATATATCCGAAGGAAAAAGAAAGTGTCCAAGATATTCTAACATTTGGAAGAAAAAGCTCTGTAGAAAGAGTTACATTTGTTGCTCTAAAGTTTTTCACAAAAACAGACTCATCTTAATATACGTTCAGATCCAATGAAGTAAAATTTGAAAGTACCTGAAGGGCATCCTGATATTTAGCCTCTCTGCATACTTGCACAGCGTGTCCCACGGAATATGAATTTTAATAAACATGATATCAGGGTTTGCGACAGCTGGCTGCAAAGGATAGAAAAGCAGGCACCATTATTTAAAATCAGAGCTGATGATATTGTGCCACAATTTGATTTGAAAGGAAAAAACACTGTTACTTTGTCTCCCCATAAATCATTGTTACTGATTTAAGGGGGACTGATATGAATAAAAAATCTTAGTACAGAAAAACCTTCATAAAAATGTAATAATGCATGGTGCACTGGGTGTTATACGTAACTAATGAAGCATCGAACTTTGCATTGGAATCCGGGGATGTACTGTATGGTGACTAACATAATATAATAAAAAAAAATCATTAAAAAATGTAATAATGCCATTGCATACAAGAATGATTTTTCTTATATTGATTGTTATCAAGATCCAGAATACCCAATCAGAAAAATCATGAGCCATTTAGGAATCTGATGTTATTCTTGTTGGAAACTTTATCATGACCCTGCTCAGAGGGAACAGAAAGCACTGACAGTTGGCACCAGTCATTCATTGATTCATTCACTTATTCTTCTAAAATATTTTATTGAGTAACTACTCCCTGTTAGGTCATATGAAAATCCTGGGGGAAAAATTGGAGTATAAATCATACAAGTCCATGACCTTACACAGCTGTCAAATTTGCACACTTACTTTAACCTTTTAGTCCATAAGAATTGAAGTGTCTTTGATCCACATAAAAGGTTTTTAAGCAGAGTCAAATGTGCATCAAAATTATTTATGGGGCTTTTAACAAAATTCTAATTCTTCAGAATTCCCAGAATTGGATTCCATTGTTCTGAATATTTTGTTCATATTACTAACAGAGAATCAGCTGCACTTTTGAACCAGATAATTATTAGGATTCTTAGGTGTGGCTCACTCTAAAACAGGTAACTAAATAATTGACTAGTTTGGCATTGTGTATCATTCATGGTAATATTCTATTCTTTTCAAAGCCTAAACAGTTATTTTCTCCAGTTCTTGTACTATCTGAGGCCCACACAGCAAGAAGGATGTTTATGACTATTCTAGCAATGAATTCCACAGAGCTTATCCTTCAAGTGACTACGGATGCTGATGTATAAAAGAACAACTGTGGTTTGCTTCCACTTAGCATGCCTGCACAGCTGGACTCCATTTGGTTAGCATTGTTCATTTAAATTTCAGCTAGATGCAACTTCTCAAGAAACATAACCATCTTAAAAGCTCAAAATTATGGAAGAAATGTATTATTTTAATTTAAAATCACATATTTTTATAATCAAACTGTACAGTTTTATATGTGTACATTCATAAAGCCCTATATTTTAAGTGTGGCTGATTTCATAAGTTTTCCAGAATAATATTTCAAATTTGTATCACCAATATTTTCAAATGGTATTATTAGAAAACCATGGGGCAGTCATCTGACTGATACTCAGATATAGAGAGCATCATTGCCATCGGACATGCACTTCCACAGACCAGAATTTGCTGAAGTTTATTCCACAGAGTACTATGAAAAAAGAGGCAAGATAGTCTATGGTCAAGGAAATTTTGGGTTTCTCATCTCACTAGAGGACTTGTGAGACATTTTAATATGCGTATACTTGCTAAAAATATCCCAGGTGAGAAAGTAGACTAAATTTTCAGAATTTTGGACTATGGGTTATTTTATTCCTGATAGTTTAGTGAGGTACCTCTATTTTGCAAATCATCATGGGAAAAATAGCAAAAGATGTTTTCACATAAGTACAGTTTCCTAAGAGCCTTCCTACTTCAAATATGTTTGTTTTAAATTACAGGTAAAGAATGTGGGAATAAAATTCACAATGACAGAAGAAGACACAGTATGTGTTAAATATCAACAGGCCTTTGAATTTAGACCAAGGTCATACACGTTAGCTATGACTGAGAAAACAAAGTCTAGATTTTTTTTTAATTAGCATTAATTCATTCAAACAACTATTTGTTTAAAAATATATTTTTTACCTAGCTAGAAAGGAAAAGGAGAAGAATTATGATGTTATCTCTAGGTTCTTTTTAGCAATTATTACAGGCTTGGTTGAAAGGTTTCTGTGCTGCTACTAGGTATTTACTCAAAGAATACAAAAATAGTGATTTGAAAGGAGCACATGCACTCCAATATTTATAGCAGCAAAATCCATAATAGCCAAAATATGTAAAGAACCCAGATGTCCAACAAATGATAATGGATAAAGAAGATGTGAGATATATATATATATATAATGGAATATTACTCAGCCATCAAAAAGAAAAGTCTTGTCATTTGCAGCAATGTGGATGGAACTGGAGGGTATTATGCTAAGTGAAATAAGTCAGAGAAAGACAAATACCATATGATTTCACTCACATGTAGAATTTAAAAAACAAAACAGATGAACATTAGGGAAGGGAAGGAAAGGAAAAATACAATAAGATAAAAACACGGAGGCAAACCAAAGAGTCTCTAAACTATAGGGAACAAGCTGAGGGCTGCTATAGGGGAGGTGGGGGGGACAGGGTAACTGGGTGATGGGCATTAAGCTTGTGACCATATGTTGACTAAACTGAATTTAAATTAAAAAAAAGAGAGAGAGAAAGGTTTTTGTGAAGGATTGATAGAATCAAGAAAATCTTTCTAAAGCATAAAAAGCATAGGTATTTGAATCACTCCTTCACTGAGGCAAGTGAAAGAAGAATTTCATGTTTTATTATGGTTTTTCCTGCTTTCACCATACAGAAGTTCTTATATTCAAATTGATAACAAAGATCCTTCTTTTGAAATTATGGTGTTGGCTACTGGTGTTATACCAACTTGCCTTTTCGCCTACCAGGGACAATTTAAATTTTTTCAATCCTAACTGTGTACTTAGAAGAAATCACATGGTATGATAGACAGAACCATACCATACTTAGTGTTTGGAATCACAAAGACTCAAGTGTGAATTCCATCTTTAACATTTACTTAGCTCTGTGAACTTGGGGCAATTACCTAACCTCTCTGATCCTGTTTTCTGTCCTGAGAAATGGAGACAATGATCTTAACTCACAGAGCTGTTAGGAGTATTTTGAGAGACTGGACATATAGACTACCCAACCATAATAGGATATCCAGAATTGTTCATTCTCTGTTGAGAGCATGCTTCTTCAATCAGACCTGAGCCAAAATAAAGGCTAATTTCAAAATTTCACTGGAATCTTTGTTTCTCAACCTCTTTCTCTTTTTTCTCCGTAAATAGCTACCAGATTCATCTTTATCCCTTAGCTTTGTAAGCCTTCAATAATAGGCCTTTTGAATTATACATATACAAAACCAGTAATAACCTGTATTTGGGGAAAACTCTAGAGTGACTTGAATCAAGTGATTGAAGAATTAAATATTTTTCTGGTGATATAAACCAGATATAAATTGTAATAAAATTATATTTCTATAACTGTACTCTCTTTGGAAGATGTCTCTTCCTTTATATGCATTTAAATAGTCCCCTGTATGTTATCGCTTGTTCCTAGGGAGAGGTGGGCTCTTTTTCATCAGTTATTCCATTGGATTACAGAAAACGTATCTAGTATTTGTTTTCCTCAGAGTCTGGAAGAGAGGACTCTATGAAAATGAATGAGTCTAGACACAGACAGAAACCAATCTATACCAGACTGACACATTCTACATATAGAATAATTTAAGACTGAATAACAAGCCTTTGAGAGATACACTGTTGTTTGAACATTGCATTCCCTCCAGTGGTTCCATGGGAGTTTGAAAGCAGGGATCTCTATTGTGGAACAGACAGCTCCTGGGACAAAAAAAGAGTTTCTCAGGAGCTGGATCTTATTCCGGTATAAATGGAGATCTCATTTTCCCTCAGAGCCTCATGGTTCCTGAAGCCTAGGCATGTTGGTTGCCAGAGTACAGTAATAGCATGAAGAAGGTGTGAGTGACACATGTTTTGGGAGAAGTCTTAGAAGGTTTAGCTTCCACAGCAGGAAAGCTTGGGTTTCATACTACAGATGGGTCCTGATTTGTTTTACCTTACAGTATGTAAAACCAGAGTTGATCACTCCCCGCTTCTCCACAGCTCCCACTCTGGTCTAAGCCATCATCATCTCTGGCATTCCTACAGTGCTGTCCAACAAAGGCTTTGCTCACATTGTTGTCCCCGATAATCTATTCATAGCATAATGGCCAGAGTGATTCTTTAAAATATAACTCAGATCATATGTCTTCTCAGAACTTTATTGCATTCAGAGTGAAAGCCAAAGTGTTTTCAGTGACCTACACAGCCTTTTATAATCTCACCTTCAGTATCTTACTAAAAGATATTGTCTCCTACTACTTTACCCCTCACCCATTCTACTTCTTATCATTTGGTCACTTGCTACAGCTTGCCTGTCCTTGCCCCATCTTTCTCACCTTGTCTATTTTTTTCCCTGTAGTATTTATTATCTTTTAATAAGTGAACTATTTATTTATGTAAGTGCCATGAAAGAAGAGATCTTCGTTTTATTCATTTATGTATACCAAGCACCGAGTTCAATGCTGGGCACACAGTAGTCACTCACTAAACATTTGTTGAATGGATGAATGAGTGAGTTAACTTATCTTAAGTTCACGTTCTATGTAACTTGTACCTCACCAAAAGATGATGGAAACAAGAATGCAAATAAACCAGAATTATTCTGGAAGAGGTGCTATGTCAAAATTCAAATTAGCATCATGAATAGCTGGCATAGCACTGATTATTAATTCATTCCTGTCAACCTTTAAGATGTGAAAATATCTAATACACTTAAATAAAAGAGATGCTTTAAAAGATGTTTCTACATTAATTCTGCCATCAAGGAGTGAAATGTCAAGCTAAGTGCACATACAGCTAGAACATTTCTAATTTTGTATGTCTTAACTTTAAATATATATAGATCTTTTTCAAGCACCATGAAGTGTCTTTTATAACTTCCTCAACTTAATTTCTCTTTTGTTATATCTCGACTTAAAACAAAACAAAAGTAGTTTCATTTTCTTGCAGCTACTGAGCAGGGGGGTGGTGAAGGGTTGGTGTTGCCAGGGAGAACTTCTCCCTTGGAATCAAAAGCTCCCAATCTGGCACTATTCTGTTAGCTCTGATGAAGGCAGGCTTTTTGGAGGGAACAAAACACCCACCGCCTTCACACTTCACATGATTATTTAATCATTCCATCCAAAATTCCCAAGAAGTAGAACATTCACTCTTAAGAGAAGTGGAAATTTAAAAATTGAGTTTTTACAAAGTCGCTGTCTGCGAGCTGGTGGGAGAGAGCTGAAAGAAAACAGAATGTGGTAGCTCGTGAGAGTAAGTCTAAGAAGACAGATCGCTCATATGATCTGGAAATGTACTTGGAACACAAACACAGTTACGGATCATCTACCTATTCATTCGTATGGCCTTCCACTATGAGTCGCTATCTACTGCTGATGTGATCATCTAGAAATTGTCCATATGAACATGTGATATAATGAGGACTTGAAACTGCTCTCTGCCGGACCTGGTGCTTGGCTCTGGTGAATGTAAATCTAAAAACTGGGGACTTGTTCCCTAAGGGATATTTCTATTTCTCAGCTCACAAGTCTCATACTTGCTGACATGTTCACAATTTCCTTTTCTCTGTCCTTGTATCACAAGCCCTTTCTTTTCCTTCCCCTCCATCCACCCTTTTTTCCTGGATCTTCCCCATCATCACTTAAGCAACTCATATAAGAAAACAGAAAGAGAAGCGCCTGGGCGCCTGGGTGGCACAGTGGTTAAGCGTCTGCCTTCGGCTCAGGGCGTGGCCCCGGCGTTATGGGATCGAGCCCCGCGTCAGGCTCTTCCGCTATGAGCCTGCTTCTTCCTCTCCCACTCCCCCTGCTTGTGTTCCCTTTCTCGCTGGCTGTCTCTCTCTCTGTCGAATAAATAAATGAAATCTTAAAAAAAAAAAAAGGAAAACAGAAAGAAAGAGAAAAATGAAACTTCATGAGAGCGCTTTCCCCTCTCTGGCTACTGCTCTCCATTCCCCCCATGCACAGTGTGCTGATGACATTTGCTGCTGGCTCTGCTTTTCCACTCCCTCATCAACTTCAACCCATGTCCACCTTGCTTGCATGTCCATCTCCTCAGAGAGATGATTCTCATTGATTTCACCAAAGATTCCCACAACCTCCAGTGGAACAGGCCTCCTTCTTGTCTTACTGGACTGCTCAGCGCTATTTTACCCTGCTATCCACTTTTCCCTATGACTCCTCCTCTCAGCCTCTTCCACCAACCTCCAACACCTTCAAATGTCTACTCTCCTCTCTTACCTTTTACAGGCTCACTCTTAGATTCATTTTCTTTTCTTCTCTCTAGTGGTTTCATCCTAGTACATGGCTTATATTACCATCTATATTCTAAAGACTAAAGCATTTACCTTTAGTTCACACTCTTCATGGGGTTGTAACACAAATCTCAAAGATTTTCTACTTGTATTTCTCAAAGGTCCCTCAATTACTAGCTTATGATCTTTATTCCCATAATTCCATCCCACTTTCTCCCCAAATTAACTCTCTTGTTGTCAAAAGTAGTTTTCTACTGGCTATTCCTTCTGCTGATAGTATTCTGCCCCCTTATCTGCCCATGATGGACTCCTTTTCGTTTACATCATGTTCTTTCAAATCACACATGCTAACATAACTACCTAGCCACATTCCTTATGTAAGTTATTCTGGGCATCTGGGTGGCTCAGTAGGTTAAATGCCTGACTCTTGATTTCGGCTCAGATCATGATCCTCATGGGTATAAGACTGAGCCTCTTGTTAGGCTGCATGCTCAGCGGGGAGTCTGCTTGAGATTCTCTCCCTCCCTCTCCCTCTGCATGTGAATGCTTGCTAGCTCTCTCTCTCTAAAATAAATAAAGCTTTAAAAAACTTTAATAAATTATTCTGTTTTAATAATTGCATGACATTCCTCATTATGCAATTTTTCTTGTCTCTTTGTGGCTTCTCTCTTCCCATGAGAACATTGCCCATTTTATGATTCTCATTTATTCCCAGAAGGTAGCATATATACCTTTCTCTTCCTCTCTAATGCCACCCATGATATCTGTGCATCCAGTCCTGCTCTTCAAATCTGTCCTCTTTTCAGGATTCCAAGGTATTTTCTTAGAAAACAAATATGGTCATGATCCTGCCCTGCTTAAAATTATTCAATAATTTCCCATTTTTCTTAAGAAAATAATCAAAAGTCTTATACTACTAGGCATAATTATTTAGCCCTCACTACTCTTTCCATACTCATCTGGTACCCTTTTATTCCAGCATTGAAAAATGCCAGTGTCCTTCCTCCCACTACCATCATTATATTCAATTGATTCCTATTATGATGGGGTTTGGCATTAATAGATTAAGAGATCCCCAGGTGATTAGGATGGGCAGTCAGTACTGAAAACCACATCTAGCCCTTTTATTTGACTTATTCTAGGTACTATCCATTTTCAAACTTCAATTCAAAGTCTATTTCTTTAATTTCATTTCTTCCCTTCCTCTATTCTTCCCTTACCCTCCAGACTAAGTCACTGCCCTTGATATAAGTCATTCTAGCATCATTTGTTTTTCTTTTAGGTCACTTATCACAGTTTGAAATTATGAAAGACTGACTCGTATGTAGTGTAAATTCAATAAAGGCAGGGATAAGGTTTACTTTACTCACTGGATCCCCAATAGCTTGAATAGTACCTGTTAGGGTTATTGACTGAATTAACAAGTAATCGGAGATGTGTAAGCAAAATAACTACCAATATTATAAAAGGATGTCTGTATAAATTGCTGTGGGAACAGATGAGGAAATGATTAATTGTTTGTATGAAGGAGAAATCACGAGGAAATAAAATCTTATCACAAGACTGAGTTCATAGGACTTTTGTAATAAATACTTATTGGTTAAATTACTCCAGTGATATGGATATTCTGAGTTAAAAATTTCCAGAAGAGACAAAAAAAAGGAAACACAATTAAAAGAGTCAACAAAAATTGAGACCAGAATTCAACTTGCCCAACTCTATAACACTACATAGTGTGTGAATAAATCCTTACCTTGTGAAGAGTCAAGGCACTGTACTGTTATTTTATATATATTTAAAAAGTGTTAATAAATATAAATACATCAGTTTTCTAGGGCCACCTCAAGTTATAATTCAGTATTTCCTAATGTGTGTTTCTTAGAAGACTAATCACAGGAGCCATTCTGTGGTAAAAAAGGGGGGGCCCTCTGATATCATATGTAAGTACCCATGAGTACTCTATTCCACTGATAACATTTATTAGCAAATTATCTAGATATTTAATTAAAGAAATCATCACCATTTTTTCACCTGGTCTGTCTCATTTTTTAGAAAAGTAGTTGAATCCCACTTGTAATTTAAGGGTCCCTCAAATACTTAACTTAAAAATTTTTCTTTGAATAAGGGAATGGCTAATTAAATCCCCAAGTTGTAATATTATACACCTCATAAAAAAATGAGTTAGATCAAAATATAATGGCAATTTAAGATAACAAAAATATATTATTAAATGACTGATTTTAGTTGTAGAATAGTATGTATAATATGACTTTTTTTCTAAAAAATGTGTGCATATTTATATATACATAAAAATATCCTGAGGGACACCTAGCAGAATAAAATCAAAGTATTAACAGGGCTATTAAGAAAGAAAAGGACATGATTTGGGAGATAGTAGATGTAAACTTTGATTTCTTATTTTGTACATTTTTATACTTTTAATTTTTCACATTAAGATTTTTCTTTCTGTAATATGATAAATATATGCTTAATATGTGTTTTTAAGACCTTAAAGGTTTAACTAAAATAGCAAGAGGTTTTTGTTTTTGTTTTGATAAAAGGAGTATGAAATATATGCTTTTATCTCCTTTCTATTTATCTCCTTTCTATTTTTCTAATTAGCATTGGTAGTTTTGTTGTTTCACTAGAAAAAAAAAATTCTTTAAGGAACACTTTAAAAAAAGCATTCAAGGAAAAAAATGTTGCAAGGGATAAAGAAGGGCATCACATAATGATATAGGAGCCAACTCACCGAGAAGACATAATAATCTTTAATGTGTATGTATCTAATAAGAATGTCAAACTGTGTAAGGCAAAAACTGATAGAACTGCAAGGAGAAACAAATGAGTCCACTATCTCAAATGGAGACGTCAACACTCCTTTATCAGAAATAGACAAACCCAACAGGCAGAAAACCAGTAAGGAAATCGTTGAACTCAACACCACCACTGATCAAATAGATATAATTGGCATCTATAAATTACTTCATTTACAGCAGAACATACATTTTTCCCAAACTCACATGGACCAATTCAAGAAGATAGATTACATTCTGGGCCACAAAACACATCTTAACAAATTTAAAAGAATAGAAATCATATAATGTCTGCTTTCAGACCACAGTGGAATTAAACTAGAAATCAATAACAGAAAGATAAATGGAAAATCTCAAAATATATGTAGATTAAATAACACAGCTCCAAATTACACATAGGGCAAAGATGAAATCTCCTGAGAAAAAAAATATTTTTCTATTAAGTGAAAGTGAAAACACAATTTATCAAATTTAAACTATTTAAACTTTAAATATAGTGAACGCTGTGCTTAGGGGTAAACTTACAGCAATGACTGTATTAAAAAAGAAGAAAGATTCAAAGTCAATAATCTCAGTTTCTACCTTAAGAAAACAGAAGAAAAAGCAAATTAAACCAAAGTAAGTAGAAGAAAAGAATAAGAACTAGAGCATACTATAACATTATGTCAATAATACTTCAACAAAAAAAAGAATTAGTGCATAAATCAGTAAAATTGAAAACAGAAAAAAACAGAAAAATTGATGAAACTTTTTGTTCTTTGAAAAGATCAATAAATCAATAAGCCTCTAGACAGCCTTCTAAGAAAAACAAAGAGAAGACACAAATTACCAGTATCAGAAATGAAAGAGGGGACGTGACTACAAATCCCATGGAAATTAAAAGGTTAATAAAGGAATACTATGGTTAACTCTATGCTCACATATGATAACCTAGATGAAATGCGCCAATTTCTTTAAGGACAAAATCTGCCAAAACTCATACAAGTACACAATATGAATAGGTCTATACCTATTAAAGAAACCGAATCATTAATTAATAACTTTCCAAAACAAAAAGCACCAGGCCCAGATAGGTACCAAACATTTAAGAAAGAAATTGTGCCCTTTTATATAATCTCTTTCAAAGTATAGGAGTAGAGGGGAAACTTCCTAACTCATTCTATGAGGCCAGCATTACACTATTACCAAAAATCATACAAGGCATTCCAAGGAAAACAGAACAAAACAAAACTACAGACCAATATCTTTCATGAACATACATGCAAAGATTTTTTTTTTAATATTAGGAAATAGAATCGAACAATGTATAAAAAGAATTATATACCACAACTAGTTGGGATCTATCCTAAGTATGCAAGGCTGTCAACATTTGAAAATCAACTAATGTGATCCGTCACATCAACAGGCTGAGAAGGAAAAATCATATGATCATATTAATAGATGCATAAAAAGCATTTGACAAAATCCAGCACCGATTCATGATAAAAACTCTAAGTAAACTAGCAATAGAGCTGAACTTCCTCAACTTGATACAGAATAGTTACAAAACAGCTACAGCTAACATACTTAATGGTGAGAAACTAGAAGCTTTCCTACTAAGATCAGGAACAAGACACCTGTTCACCACTTCTTTTCAACATTATACTAGAAGTATTATCAAATACAGTATGGTATAAAAAGAGCAAAAAAGGTACACAGATTGGGGAGGAATAAAGAAAACTCTTTTGTTCTCAGATGACATAGTCATTATGTAAAAATTTCAAACAAATCAACAATAGCAACAACAAAAAATCCTGGAACTAATAAACAATTACAGTAGGATTTTTTAAGATAAAAGTTTAATATACAAAAGTAATTGCTTTCTTTCAGCAATGAACAGTGAAATTTGAAATTAAAAACACAATACCATTTACATGAGCACCACAAAGATCTAATTACTTAAGGTATAAACCTAGGAAAACATGTACAAGGCCTATATGAGGACAACTACAAAATTCTACTTAATGAGATCAAAGAAGAACCAAATAAATGGAAAGAGATTTCATATTCATGGATAGGAGGACTCAATATTGTCAAGACGTCAGTTCTTCTCTACTTGATCTATAGATTTAGTGCAATGCCAATCAAAATTTCAATAAGTTATTTTGTGGATACTGACAAAGATTATGGAGAAGAAAAAGACACAGAATAGCCAACACGATTTGAACAAGAAGAACAAATTTGGAGGAGTGACACTACCTGACTTCAAGACTTACTGTAAAGCTACAGTAGTGGTATTAGTGAATAAATAGACAAGTAGATAAATGGAACAGAATAGTGAGCCTAGAAATAGACCCACATAAATATCAACTTGACTTATGAAAGTCAACTGATCTTTTGCAAAGGATCAAAGATCAAACAATGGAGCAAAAACAGTTTTTAAACACATGATGCTGGAACAACTGGACAGTCACATGTAAAAACTAACTCACTAAATAAATCTAGATACAGACCTTACACCCTTCATGAAAATTAGCTAAAGATGGATCAAGATCTAAATTAAAATGCAAAACTATATGACTCTTAAAAGACAAAATAAGAGACAACTTATGACCTTGGGTATGAGGATGCTTTTTAAAATATAACACCAAGAGTACAGTCCATGAAAAAAAACCTGATAAGCTGGATCTATTTAAAATTAAAAACTTCTGCTCTGTGAAAGACAATGTCAAAAGAAATGAGAAAACAAGCAACAGACTGACAGAAAATACTTGCAAAAGACACATCTGATAAAGAACTGTTATTCCAAAATATATAATGAATTTTTAAAACTCAACAATAAGGAAAGAAACAACTAAAGGCCTTAACAGATATTTCACTGTTGAAACAAGACATACAGTTGGCAAATAAGCATATGAAAAGATACTGTACATCATATTCAGGGAAATGCAAATGAAAAAAGTGAGCTGCCTCTATCCACCTACTAGAATGGCCAATATCCAGAAAACTGGCAACAGCAAATGCTGGTTAGGACTTGGAGAATCAGGAACTCTCATTCATTGCTGGTGGGAATGCAAAATGGTACAGCCATTTGGGAAGACAGTTTGAAGGTTTCTTACAAAAACGAACATACTCCTGGGGCACCTGGGTGGCACAGTTGTTAAGCAACTGCCTTCGGCTCAGGGCGTGATCCCGGCGTTATGGGATTGGGCCCCACGTCAGGCTCCTCCGCTAGGAGCCTGCTTCTTCCTCTCCCCCTACCCCTGCTTGTGTTCCCTCTCTCGCTGGCTGTCTCTATCTCTGTCGAATAAATAAATAAAATCTTTAAAAAAAATTAAAAAAAATGAACATACTCTTACCATATGATCCAGCAATCCACTCCTTGGTATTTACCCAAAGAAGCTGACTTATGTCCACACAAAAACCTGCACAAGGATGTTTAAAGCAGCTTTATTCATAACTGTCAAAACTTGGAAGCCACCAAGATGTCCTTCAGTAGGTGAATGAATAAACAAACTGTGGTACATCTAGATAATGGAATGGTATTCAGCACTAAAATGAAATGATCTATAAAGCCATGGAAAGACATGGAGGAACCTTAAGTGCATACGACTCAGTGAAAGACGTTAAGCCTGGAAAGGCTACAAATTGTATGATTCCACTATACAACATTCTGGAAAAGGTAAAACAGTGGAGACAGTAAGAAGCTCAGTGGTTGCCAGGAGCTGATGGTGGCAAAGATATGCAGAGGCAGAACACACAGGATTTTTAGGGCAGTGAAAATACTTTGCATAATACTATAGGGTAGATACATTTATTGCACATTTCCCCAAATCCACATAATGTAAAACAGCAAGAGCGAACACTACTGGACTCTGGATGATAATAATGAGTCCGTGTAGGTTCATCAATTGTAACAAAGGTACCACTCTGGTACAGAGATGTTGATAATGGGACATAATGTGTGGCAGCAGGAGCTATATGGGAAGTCCCTGTACCCTCCTCTCAGTTTTGCTGTGATCCTAAAATGGCCCTAAAAAAAAAAAAAAAAAAGATAAAGCCTGAAAAAAAAAAATAAAAGCATTAAAAAAAAAAAAAAAGAAAGGATTGAGAAGGAACGCATTCACAGTTTCAATATTGAAACCCAAACATTAACGGCTTGGTACTCTTTTCTTTCAGCATTTTTCTTTTCGTAGGTTTTGTACTTTATAGAGGTACAACCATTTCTTCTTCAATTTTGTAAAATTGTAAAAATAGTTATGCCCTTTGAAAAATATTAACTTACAGAAATGTATAAGTAAAAAAGGAATACACATTTAAGTGGGACAGTACATAAGTATTTCTTTTACATTTGGGAGAAAATAGCTATACATTTTATAAAGACATGTGCTATACACTTCCCAGGCTAAAACATAAGAGATTATATCCCTTCGAGCCCATTATATCACATAACTAGTGTTATTAAAGCACCTACCTCCTTTTCCAACATCAGGCCTTCTGCTCTGAGGTTCTTTTCAAATGTGTTTCTTTTGTCATACTGTATATTTGACTTTCTATAAACCAGGATGTAATCAATCCGTTTTTTGCCATCTTTGAATAGAAGACCACTGGATGCTATGTAATTCATGTCATTCTGCAAATAAAGCAATGATTGTTAATAGTGTAGCTTAAACAAGCACACACATTTTGGTTTCAGTCACTTTGGTTTGGATACTGGCAATCCAATAGCAAAAAAAAAAAAAAAAAAAAAAAGTGTTGTTTTACATTCCAGTTATGAGATATGGAAAGATGGTTAAAGAAAGTTTGCAATCTATAATAGGAGACGAGCTAGCAAGTGATGTCCCAGAATTCGAAATTAGGCAGTCTGATACCAGAACTTGGTTCTCTGATGTTGGCATCAAAATGTGTATGGTTTATTCAATAAGGTCCTATAAAAATAATATCAGCTAGCATATGTTGAGTATTTATTCAACATAAGGCTCAGACATAAGTGCCTCACATGTTTGATCTTATTTAATACTTACAACTCCCATTTCAAAAATAAAGGCATGAAGGCTTAACAAAAGTACCGAAGCCAACATAGCTTCTGATATTAAATAATACTCAGAAAAGATGCCATTTTCTAAACCTATGTTCAACAATACTAAACCAAAAAGTAATCCCTGAGCTGTTGCTCCAAGAAATACTTGTTCACAGGGTATAAAATTGTGAGCCAACTGAAACAGCTTTCTTACCAAGACTAATCACTGGCTCATCAGGATTGCTTTTAAGGCCCTTACCTTGCTGCACCCACCCACCAAAGCCATTTTTTTTTTTATAGACTGGCCAATTTTCCACCAAATTCCTGCCTTGCAAGAATCACCTGGCCTGACAGCTGAGGCACCTGAGTGAAACTCCACATTATCAATGACATCACATAACTCCTCTCCAGGAAACCCTCTGCTCTTGGCCCACTTTCCCCAATCTATTTTCCTTAGCACTTACTAATGTCTACAGTGTTATAGAACACTAAACTATTTATTATCTTTTGTTTGCTGTCTGCCTTATCCTAGTAGAACACTGTACCAAGGTAAGGGTTTTTACTGTGTTGTCTCAGAGTATTCCAGACATCTAACCCAGAATCAGATACAGAGTAAGCATCAGTAAATATTTGTGGGAGGAAGAAAGGAAGGCAGGCAATATCCATAGTCCTGTGTAAGGCTGACCTCAAGAGTATAAGGCCAGGAAGAAATTGTGTTATCATTTCTTATCCTCTTCCCTCCAATATTTAAAACAAATAAAATTCTAACAAGTTAAGATAAATAATCACAAAATTACAGCAGAACTACAATAGCCACGGTGTGCCCTTTGTTTCATACCTATGGCCCACTGCCTCCAGACATCTCCATACTAATTTAAACAAGGATTGGGCTAAAACAAAATCATATTCAAATTTTCTTCCACATTTTCCTTTTCCTAAAGTATACCGCCCACTCCAGTCCATTATTAAGGGTCATCTGAGTCTTATGGTACTAAAAACGTATTTAATCCCAGGTGAAGGCAAAAGTCCTTCAGTGAGAAGACATGGAAGTAAATGATTGGTTGGTAGGAAAAATATAAGAAAATAAGATAGTTTTTATTAAATTTTACATGCTTTTCATATTTTAAGAGCAGTGTGGACTGAAATTGGAACCCTGTCAGTTACTGTTACCCATTGTTCTAAGTCTAAGCAAAACAAATGCTTAACTCTCCCAGAGAAACAGCTGTCTTACTATCAAATAAAATCAACATTTTTTTTTTTTTACAATAAGTGACCTTAGGCATTATTCACAGCTTTTGTCTCTCAGTAAACGTGTTCACAATCAAACTATATCAACTAGAATTCTAATGTATTATCTAATTAGTCTATGAATTCTAAATTATTAATGATGAGTTTTACCAGGCATAATGAAAAACAGTTATCAAGATGGTAATAGAGAAGCATGGAGAAATGTGGAAATCTTCTGAATTATGTTTATAAAATGTTGTACAGGGATGCCTGGGTGACTCAGTAGGTTAAGCATCTGACTCTTCATTTAGGCTCAGGTCATGATCTCAAGATCATGAGATCAAGTCCCGCATTGGACTCTACGCTCAGGGGGGTGTATGCTTGAGAGTCTTTCTCTTCCTCTCCTTCTGCCCCTGCCCCCTGTGCTCTCTCTCTCTCTCCCCCTCTCTAAAAAATAAAATAAATAAATAAATCTTTTAAAAATTGTATAGGTTCTGTATAATTTTAAGTTTACAAGTATTATATTTTATTTTCATACATATATGGTAACCATTAACCGAGATGTTAATTAACCATGTTCAAACCTTACAAAACAGAACTAGCAGGAAATTCATTACATATATCATTGTATCTAGACACCAAAAGAAAAACTTCTTTAACTGATACAATAATAGTTGTTCGAACATGAAATCAAGACTCATCTCTTAAATTATCTGGAATAGTGAAATGCTTTTCAATTACAATATAGATGCATTTAATTTAGAAACAATTTTCAAGTTTATTATTCCCAGAAGACAGAATAAAACAGTTTTGCTCAGAGTAGATGGGATGCTGATTATCCATCAGGTACCTGATCTTTTAACAGTTTTGAAAACAACTTGATTATTTAACACGTTACAAACCACAAAGCTCAGGTACTTCCAGAAAAACTGGCCTTCCTAAAGAATATCTTGACAATATGCATGTTATGGCTCATGTTGAGAAAGAACCCTTTGCAAAGATTTTAGCCCATTTTCAAATAGCAATAGAAGTCTGCCTATTTGCATGAAAACACATTTTAGGGTATTTTTCACATAAAATTATGGCAGTAACTGCTTGTTTGAAAGATGCATATTTTTTTCCAGTATTTGTTCTTTTCAATCTAACAAGCACTTATTGTACACCTAATGTATGCTAGGTATTGTGTTAAACTTGAGGGGTAAAAAATAAGAGGACACAGAAGTCTATCAGGGATTTTAGCCTGCATCTAGAACAGTAGGCATGCAGATGTTTAGTTACAATGCTGTCTAATATGTGCAGGAATAGAGACCTGAGCTATAGAGTTGAAGAATGTCAGGGTGTATGAGAGGAAGACAGATTAACAGGTGCCAGGAGCCACTAAGGCTCATGTTATCTTAGTGAATTTATCACAGTTCTCTGTCAGGCAGATATGAAATGAGGTCAGGTCATTAATCTACAAGTGATTGCTGACTGATTACATGGTAACCATACCTTTGAGTTAGTATAATGCATTATGACACACTGGTTAAGGTACTGATATCTGTATCAGACTGACTGGGGTTTTAATTAATTGTGTTCTTAGACATGTAACTTAATCTTGCTGCTCAGCTTCAATTCCCACAGCTTTTAAGGGAGGATAACAGTATTATCAACATTAAAAGATTATTGTCACGACTAAATGAGATAATGCACACAGAACACTTTCAATGTTGTCTGACCTTTTGAGATTAAAAAAAAAAGTCTTATTATCACAAAAAAATAAAGTAAAATACGCATGCAATGTATTAATTTGCATTGGGATTTGTCTTGTTTTCTAATCATCCAAATGACTCCTTTAACTTTTTTGGAAAATCATTTTCTTCAGGACAAAAACAGATGGAAACATAGGTAAGTAATCCAAAGGATGTCGGTGTGGATATAGAATCAGAGCAACGGAAAGCAGGTATCCTTTACATATACTTGTGAAACACTATTTACAGCAAAATAAAGAGTTCAATAAACAAATGCATAACAACGAATTATCAGAAGACAAACACCTGAAGAATTACTACCTAAGTCAAGAAACAGAACCCCCCAACTCCTTCAGAAGCCCCCTTATATCATCTTTCTCAGTTGTGATGCCCTCCACATCCCCTCTGCACAAGGTAATCATAATCCTATTGTTTATGGAACTACTTTCTTGCTTTTCCTTAGTTTTATTACCAAGGGACATATCCTTAAACACTATATTTTAGTTCTGTTTTCAAACTTTGTGTACATGCAAATATATAATAAACTTTTATGTCTGGCTTCTTTTCTGTTATATTATGGGTGCAAAATCCATCTCTTATTTTCATGTATTTGTAGTTCATTTTTTTCACGGTTATATTATTATATAAATACAACAAAACTTATTTATGTTTTCTACCAACAATGGCTATTTGGGTTGTTTCCAGTCTTGGTTATTAAAAATAAAGCTATAATAAACATTCACGTGAATATCTTGCAATACACACGTGCACATATTTCTATCAGTATGTACCTAGGAGAAAAATTGCTGATTCACAGGAAAAATTTGCTTTTAACCTTAGCAGTATGCCAATCTTAACTCAGAGTGGAGCCCATTGTGTACAGGGTCTAATGCAATTTCTGGTGTCTTTTTTAAGATTTCATGGAACATGGCTCTGTACAGATGGAATCTTCTTGATTACGGAGTCCTGATCTATGCCTAAAAAGTGGACTTGTTTTGCCATACTCTGTGTCATGAAAGCCTACACTATGCATGGGTTACAAGTGCTGTCAGTATCTACTCCCACCTGCCCTTTTATCCAAATGCTGCTATTCAGAACGCAACCAATTATTGCCATGCCCTTTTCCTGGTATTTCTGTTTCTGTTTGGATTTAGGGAGAGAGAGGCACAGGTGGGGCAAAGCGGCAGGAGCAGGCATGACTCTGCCTTGCTCAGAAGGTTCTGTTGTTGAGAAGGGCAGTGGATGGTTAGTTTCCTTGGCTGTGTGGCCCCTACAGCCCAACGTTGAGGATCCATGATGGTCCAGGCTAGCCCAACTCTCCACTGTAATTTGGGTAGCCATCAGGCTGGCTTCAATTTTTAAGGCCAAGTGTCTGTGTTTCATGCTTGTGTTTCTTAATCATTTCCTACTAAAGCTTCAAATAATGAAACTCTTTTTCATCAGTTTTTAGCAGCGGTGTTTGGCTTTGTGTTTCTATATCCTTTTTTGGCAATCATTAGTGGGAAATTGGGAAATGACAGTCTAGATGTTGATAGTCTGATGCCACATTTTACTCAGAAGTTTTAGCTTTATCCTTAATCAGAGAAAAATCCAAACAGCCTTGGTATGTAACTATAATTTATTTTAGAGTTAAAACCATTCCTTACAATAGCTCTTATTATTGACCCTACCTATTATAGAGGGGAAAAAAGATTTTAATTTTTTTTCACTTCAGACAATTGAGAAACAGTTTTGTCAAGAAAGTCATCATATTTACAACAATAAAAGCAATCCCTGTTAAAATAAACTAACAGAAAATACACCATGCACTGTGGCTCAGGAGAAATCCTGTACATGAGTAGAAATCTACTAAGTGTTGCTGAATTAATAAAAATTCTGGTTTTTCTGTTATAGAATTTTTTATTTTAAAATGGTACTTACAGGAGAAGAATGTTTCAATTTTCTAAGTGTCCTCAGGGATAAAAAGTATATTAATACATATATATTTTAACATACCTAGTTTAACTAAAAATATATCAGAAATGCAATTAACATGCAAATTTTCCTATGCAAATCATCTTTAATCATGAGTCTTAGGAATCCCGAAAAATCAGACTTCAGTGCTATACAGGCGTGGCCTTCACTGTGGAGAAGACCCTGGCCAGGCTTATTGCTTCCTTAACAGAAAGTCAACCCTACCTTTAGTCCGCATTGTCTTTAGAAATACGAATATTCTCTAAATCAGTAACTCTGGTACACTTATCAGATGGTAGATTGTATTCTAGCTCCTATTACATCTGGTAGAGAAAAGTGCTGTTTAAGAAAATAATAACTAATAAAGTAATATTTAAAGAAATAATAATATTAACATAAGCTAAACCAAGCACTCTTTTACACACTTTTAGTATATTCACAAATTTCATGCTCACAAGAAACTGAGAGATAAGTGCTTCTTTTTTCCCATTTCACAGATGCTGAAATTGAGGCAGACTTTAAAATAGATGGAAAGGTCTTGTGGTAGCCAAAGAGCAAGTTATCCCATCTGGGATTTCCATAGCAATTCCCTTCATCTTCCTCTTACTTTACAGTGGGTGTGCAAGCTGTGTGGTTCTGCGCAGCTCCCAGATTAAGAAATGAGGTTTTGGAGAAGCAGGGAGAGCCTCTTGGGTATACAGGGAAAGAAGGAAACCACTGCCCCTTACCCTGGCCTAGAGGCAGGTGCAGATGGATTCTGCAGCCTCACTTGTTCACAGGACACGAAACAGCTGGGACAAAGCTGTTTGTTCCAAATGGTAGCTTCCAAATGGCATATATATATATATATATATATATATATATCAAGCATGTCACAGACATTCCAGACCTTATTCCAATCTCGACCTAGATCTACTTCTTGAATTTCACTCTCCCAGGAAGACTTTTAGGGAAGGAGACACACTGGGAAGGGGTAGGACTACAGATGCCCATTCTTCATGTTGCTTGGTATCTTCATAGCATCCAAAGTTTCGTGGTTTGTTTTTAAATCACATTAATTTTTTTTTTTTTTTGCAGCTTCGAAGATGACCGTGTTGCCAAATGAAAGAAGCCAGTCTGAGACATCTACATACTGTACGATACTATCTGACATTCTGGAAAAGGCAAGACTATGGAGACAGGAAAAATATCAGTGGTTGCCAAGGACAGGAGAGAGGGAGGGATGAAGAGGCAGAGCACAGGGGATTTTCAGGGCAGTAAAACTACTCTAAATGATACTATAATGATGGATACATGTTATTACACGCTTGTTCTAATGCATAGAATGCACAACGCCAAGTGTGAACCCCAATGTAAACTACGGACTTTGGGTGATTATGATGCTTTAATGCAGGATCAGCAACTGGAATAAACGTCCCACTCTGGTGGGGGATGTCAATAATGGGAGAGGCTGTGCATGTGTGGGGGCGGGAGTATATGGGATATCTTGTCCTTCTGCTTAATTTTTCTGTGAACCTAAAACTGTTCTAAAAAATAAAACTATTTTTAATAAAGTATTTTTAAAAGTTTTTTTTAAAGACTAAGTAATGTAATATACCTTACCAGCTTATCGTGTGTCTCTTACTCTCACATTCCTAGCAATACTAGTTAAGAGCACATGTTGAAGAGCAGAGAGACGTCTTCAAGTCAAAGACAGTTTTTAAAATAAAGCCAGAGGGCTCCATTTCTTTTCATTTAGTGGTGTGGTCCTTTTTCTCTAATAAAATAATGTATTTATATTTATTTGTATAAAGTATTTATTACATATCTACTATGTGCTAGGAATTCTTGTAGCTCTGAGAATATAGTAATAAACAAAGCAAAGTGAGATTATATCCTGTAAGGCAGATATGGTAAAAAAAAATGAATACAAGATGTAATTCCGATGATAACAAGTAAGACGCAAAAATAAGTTTGGTGCATTGGGGAAACATTAGTAAAGGTCATTTTAGATTATTGAAAGGCAAAGCAAGCCATTTCCTTTCAGTGGATAAAAGTAAAAATTGGATTTGCAGATAGGGCATTAAGATTCAAGGTACAGATAGAGTCAAATTTCTTTTCCTATTAGTATCAACAGTTCACATAGTTGTTGATAAGTAAAAAGTAAATATGGCAATATGCACAAGAAAGATGGTCACTTGTCCATTTTAACATCCTATCATTGAGGGGTGCCTGGGTGGCTCAGTTGGTTAAGGGTTTGCCTTTGGCTCAGGTGATGATCCCAGGGTCCTGTGATCCCTGGAGCCCTGTGTTGGGCTCTCTGCTCAGTGTGGAGCCTGCTTCTCCCTCTCCCTCTGCCTGCTGCTCTGCCTATTTGTCTTCTCTCTCTGTCAAATAAATAAGATCTTTAAAAAAAAAGTAATATCCTTCAGAAAATCCTATCATTGAATGTATACATAGGACACTCTAAATGTATGTTTAATGACATGATGCATAAATGACAGGAGTGAAATTTATGTAAAATATTACAGACATGCTTCTTCTTATTACTCTTATTATTATGAGATGTTATTAAGTAGGGATATAGAGGAGAGAGAGGAAATTCTATTCAAGAAGCCCTCTGTGTACAAAAATAAAAAGGTTGTATGAGAAAACATAGCTTCTTTTTTTTTTCTTTTTCCACAAACATGGTCATCACATGGTCTTGATGTTTATCTATTCACATACCTGACTCTCAGTTTTTAATAAGCTCTTTGAGAAAGATGGAAGGAAAATAATTAAAAAAATAAAGCTTGATGAATAGAATTTGATTTATATAGTATTATATATACCTTTATTATCTATGATCATTGCAATGGTGCTGGATTTTCTTAGCTTAAGGTCTGTTTCTCTCTCTGTCCCAAGCTGTAAATAATGATGATGATGAAGGAGAAAAAGAAAAATTGTACTGCACACTGTATAACTTGTCTTGTTTAATTATAAAGAGGATGCTATTTTTTATATCTAATTTACAGACTGGGGGACAAGCACAGCATAAGCAAAGTCACAAGGATAGCCATGTAACAGTAATTTATACAATTAGATTATACACAACTTCTTAAAGTAAAGAGACTCATGAGATTAGGTCATTGCAATTTTGTTAGACTAAATACTTGGAATTGTGCTGATAAAGCATTTTGTTGACTTAATTTTTATTGAATTGATACAATTAATATTTACGAGTTGAGCAAAAATAATTTACTCAAAACTTCAAATCTGTTTCAGTCAGTCAGACAGAGCATACTGTTGGTTATATTTGCCTGGCCTGCTGGTGTATTTGAGTTAGATAAAGAATTGCCAGTTTGCTTCATTAATGGTACACCAAACATTCACTGATGAGGTTGCATTTTAATGCATCAGAATACCATATTTTATGGTATTTATTTTACCTGTTGTTGCTTAAAAACTTACCACAAATTTAGGACCTTAAAACAATGCTGATATATCACCTTCCATTTCCACGAGTCAGGAGTTCAGGTGTAGCTTAGCTGGGTCCTTCGCTTAGGCCTCGCAAAGCAGCAACCAAGGAGTCAGGAGAGCTTCACTCTTATCTTAAGGCCTGACTACGGAGAAGCCACTTCCAAGATAACTCAGATTCTTGGCAGAATTCATTTTTTGTGGCTAAGGAAGGAGTGTCTGACTTCCTGCTGGCTGTTAGCTGAAGGCCAACTGCAGCCGCTAGAAGCTTCCTACAGTTCCTTGACATGTGGGCATTCCCAACATGGCTGAGGCTTAAACCAAAAAGAAGAGTATCCAGAGTGAGTCTGACAGCAAGACAGTTTTATATAATGTAACACGGTCAAAAAAGTGATATCTCATCACCTTTGCTTTCTTCCAGTGTTTGGAAACAAGTCATAGGGAAGAGGATTATGCAAGAGTATGAATACCTGCAGGGAGAGATCATTTAGGCCATCCTAGAGTCTGTCCGTCAAAGTGAGATTTATAAATTAGATCAAAATTAAAGAACTTATTTAAAAGGTTAAAAATTGACTTTAAAAAGAAATCATGAAATGCCGTACTAGGGAAAGAAGATTACAGTCTCACTCACCAAGCTCCTCCATAGGATAACTGGGGGATAACATATCAGTTTGGAAATTGTCACAACAGAGGATACAAAAAGGAAAAAAGAAGAAAATAAAAGAATCTGTGTTTACTCATAGT
This sequence comes from Ailuropoda melanoleuca, assembly GCF_002007445.2. Classification (NCBI taxonomy): domain Eukaryota; kingdom Metazoa; phylum Chordata; class Mammalia; order Carnivora; family Ursidae; genus Ailuropoda; species Ailuropoda melanoleuca. The sequence continues at coordinate 57,823,629 of NC_048233.1, read as the reverse complement.
TCTATTCCTTACTTTCATGGCTGTAGACAATTGGCCTTTCCTCTCTCAATCCCTACCACGAATCAAAGCGTGGGTGCTGTAACAAATAAAGGGCCTTTGTAGCTCTGGCATTTCCAGGATGCTTTTCTTTTCCCCAAATATTTCTCCGAGAAGCTGTTTCCTAAGACCTCTAAGGATTTTTCAACTAACTCTGGCTAGAGCTGTTATTTTTGTTTGTTTGTTTGTTTTCTGTATGGAATGATACATAAATATCAGGGAGCTGAATTAACTTAAGGTGCTTTCAAATGTCTTTTCAGAAAAAAATTATGAATGACAATTGAGATCTGTTTTACTTTGACCTGAGTAGGCACCTCTGACATCATGAAGGAGAAAACAGGAGACAGGGTTTCTCTTATTCCAAAATGAAAAGCAGTCTGATCTAGCTCAATGTTATCAAATTTCGTAAGTTGACAGGAATACAAAACACATACTTTTTTTTTTTAAAGATTTTATTTATTTATTCGACAGAGATAGAGACAGCCAGTGAGAGAGGGAACACAAGCAGGGGGAGTGGGAGAGGAAGAAGCAGGCTCATAGCGGAGGAGCCTGATGTGGGGCTCGATCCCAGAACGCCAGGATCACGCCCTGAGCCGAAGGCAGACGCTTAACTGCTGTGCCAGGCGCCCCTGGAATGTGGCACTCTTTTTGACCACTGAAATAAAGTCTAAAGGGGAAAATGCAGAGATGTAAAGTCCTAGTAAAAATCTAGCACCATTTCAGAAGTAGGCCATAAAAATAGAAAATCAGGGTTGTGATTCTAGTAATATGGCAAACAATACAATTTCAAAACCTTGATTTCATACAACATCTAGAAATGTAGATAAAATAAAATATACATCTATTCAAAATCGAGAAGAATTAGCAGGAAAGTATGTATAACTCGTTTCCAGGTAGAAAAAAAATATGTAGAAAATCATAACACATGCTGGCAAGTGTGGCTGCTGTGGGTGAAGATGTAGAACTCAATTTAAAAAAATAACAACAATAGTGGAAACAAACACTGATAAATTTAAAAATAAAACTTCTAAACAACTAATAAGCTAAAGAAATAAAATTCAGTAAAGCTAGAAAAGAAAATGAAGATATAGTGTCTTTAGTAAATAATGCTGATTCATATGCATTTGATATCCATGTAAAAAAGTCATTCATACTTTATACTATATTCAAACATCAATTCTAGTCCAGAAATAAACCCATAAAGTTATGGTTAATTGACTTTCAACAAGTACCAAGGCAATTCAATGGGGAAAAACGGTCTTTTCAACAAATGGTGCTAGGACAATTGTATATCCTTTTGCAAAAGAGGTTGGATTCCTATCTTAAACCATACACAAAAGTTAGCTCAAAATGGACCATAGACCTTACTGTAATGAAGAAAACTATATAATTATTAGACTAAAACATATGAATAAATGTGTGGGGCCTTGAGTTAAGTAATGATTTCTTAAATACAACACCAACAGATAAATAGGACTATATCAAAATTAAACACTTCTATGCTCCAAAAAATACGCCATTAAGAAAGTAAAAAGGTGGGGGACGTGTGGGTGTCTCAGTCGGTTGAGCAGCCAACTCGTGATTTGGGCTCAGGTCTTGATATCAGGGTCATGAGATGGCGCCCCCTATGGGACTCCACGCTCATGTGGGGCGCTACACTCAGCAGGGAGCCTGATTCTCTCCCTCTCTCCCTCTCTCTCTCCACCCGGGCCCTCCCCCACTCATGCACTCGTGCTCTCTCTCCTTCTCTCTCTCGCTCTCTTTCAAATAAATAAATAAATCTTAAAAAACAGTGAAAAGACAAAACACAGAATGGGAATAATATTCTTAAAAAAATATGTCTGATAAGGGACCTGGATACAGATTTCTCCAAAGAAGATAAACAATGGAAAACAGGCATAGTCCCTAATGAAATATTAGGGAAATGCAAATGAAAACCACAGTGAAACACCACTTCTCACCTATTACAATGGTTATAATCAAAATGACAAACATTAAACCAGAAATGGGAACCCTTGCCCATCACTGGTGGGGATGTAAAATAGTGAACAAGCTTTGGAAAACAGTTCAGCAATTATTCATAATGTTAAGCATAGAGTTACCAAATCATCAATTTTACTCCCAGATATATACCCAGGAGAACACATCCACACAAAAACTTGTACATAAATATTCATAGCAGCACTATTCATAATAGTAAAAAAGAAAAAGCAATGCAATGTCTATGTGATAAATACAGAAATAAAAGGTGATAATGTGTAATATCCATATAATGGGATATTATTTGGCATCAAAAATGAATTAAATATTGACAAATGCTACAACATAGCTGAACCTTGATAATGTACAAAGTAAAGGAAGCTAGTCACAAAAGACCATATATTATATGATTCCATTTGTATGAAATTATATAATAGAAAAATAAATAGAGAATATAGATTAATCATTTCCTACGGTTGCAGGAGTGAGTGGAATGGGAAGTAACTGCTAATGGGTACAGGGTTTTTTGGGGGTACAGGTTTTCTTCTTTAAAAGAAATATTTAAAAATGGATATTACAGGGGCGCCTGGGTGGCACAGCAGTTAAGCGCCTGCCTTCGGCTCAGGGCGTGATCCCGGCATTATGGGATCGAGCCCCACATCAGGCTCCTCCGCTATGAGCCTGCTTCTTCCTCTCCCACTCCCCCTGCCTGTGTTCCCTCTCACGCTGGCTGTCTCTATTTCTGTCGAATAAATAAATAAAATCTTAAAAAAAAATGGATATTACGGTGACAGTTGCACAAGCCTACGTGTACACTAAAATCATTGAATTGTACAATTTAAATGGGCAATGAATGTATGGTATGTGAATTTTATTTCCATAAATCTCTAAAATTCAATTACAGATGGATTATTGATTTTAAAATGCACAAGAATATATATATCATCTAAAAGCCAACATAGGAACTCAGTAGGTGGATATTTCTTAAACAGGACTCAAAAAAAAAAAAAAAGGATGTCTATATTTGCCTACACAACATCTTAAAGTGTTTGTTCATCACAGCAAGAGTATTGTGAAAATGTCTGTTATCTCACATTCACTATAAAGTTGGTCTCATTTAATTGAAGGTCTCAACACGGTTTTGTGTACAGGTATGCACTTAACAAGCTAATCTTTATATTATATGGAAGATCAAAGTGTCTTTGATGGTAAAATCTTGAACTAGGTAAGTTGGCATGTCCTTTAATGCTAACATTTGTTACAAGTCTATAGTAATTAAGGCAGCAGTGTATTCATGCTGGAATAGACACGATAAGAAACAAAATAGAGATCCCAGAAAAAGACCTGTATATAGAGAACTGAGATGGAATTACAAATCCGTGTACTATTCCTGGATAGGGTAGATGAGTCATTTAGTGGCATTAAAAAAGTCAGTTATTTTCTTGGAACTATACCGTATACAAAAAAGAAAAACATAAAAAAGTTTAAAGACAAATGTGAAAAGCAAAATTTTAAAACTTTCAGAATAAACTATAGAATATTTTGATAATTTTAGTAGAACAGTAGTTTTGTTTATGTGTTTGTTTTTGCATGAAAAAAAGCCCCTTGGCTCGTAATAGGGTAAAGCTATGGTTAATAAGTCTACCTTCAAATAAAACCTTTGTGCATTAAGAGAGCATAAAGAATATGATAAGGTAAGCTTTCATTAGAAGATATTTTTCATGACTACAGCCAATAAAGGATTAGTCTCCAGGATATGTAAATAACTACTTTAAATCAGTAAGAAAAGACAAATAATCCAACAGAAAAGCAGCGATGCTATTAATAAGCATTTAACAAAAGAAGAAACATTATTGCCTTATCTGGAACAGAAGAAGACTGGAAACACATAAAACTTCTCATCAACCAGGAAGTAAATAAATAAACTGTGGTGATTCATTAATGCCATTTGTTGTATAGCCACAGGATGGAATCATATGATGTATCTGCTCAAATATCTCTTAAAGAAAAGCTGTTGAACTTTCGAAAAAGCAGTATAAAATATATTATATATTTCTTCAGAGTTTAAAAACCTGAAAAACAATACTCTGTGTTGTTCAAGAATATATATATATCATAGGTGGTAAAAGTACAAAAACATTCATCATAAAGCTAATCACCAAAATCAGAATGGTTATATTGAGACAAATTGAGAAAAAGGATCAGGGAGTATTACATGGAAGTCTTCAGCTTTGTAATAATTACTTGGAAACAGATATGGCAAGCAATTCAGATCCAGTAAAGTTCAGTGTTGGACAAAGCTTGTTACAGCTGAATATGGTCCAATAATACAGTTTTCAATATGACTGTAATATTCTTAATAATAATAATTCAAAAGATCAGCATTGCTGTTGGCCTTTGCAATCAACAATCTGGGATTATACATTTGCTTGGTAGTTAAAGTCTTACTTATAACTTAAGCCTCAGTTTCCTTACCTGTGTAATGGGGACAATAATAACCTTGCATGACTATTTTAAGAATTAAATGCATGAAACACTCAGTGATACTTAAAATGGTACACACTATAGTTATTATAATCAAAGACCTTTAAACAATAAAACTCCAATTTTAATCATGGTCACTAAACTGCATACCCCCTTCAGTCAACTACACTTGTGCCTACATTATCATTTTTTAAAAAATGAAATATGGTAAAATAAGTTTATCAGAGATATGAAGCTGAATGTATTTGATCATTACTGGTTCAGAAGGAATTCCACGAGGTCTGTTAAAAAGAAAACCACAGGCCCAAGATGGCATCACTTAGGTTAAGGCCCCAAGTCAGTAAATGAAGACTTATTACTGAACGTAATTGCTGTTTTACAACCCCCCTCTCCCCAGGAATTAACCTTTAACCAGTCAACATGGGAATTTCCTGGTCAGCACTAGGCAATTTACTAATGGACCACTTTCATTCCCCTTAGAAGGGTGACCTTGCCTAAAACAACGGATTCTTTGCTAATAATTTCCTTTTTTCTGCTCCTTCTCTACCTTTAAAAACCTTTCCTTTTCTGTAGCCCTCTGAAGCTGCCCTCTACTTGCTGGAGCGGATGCTACCCAATTCATAAACAGATTAATAAAGCCAATTAAGAACTTCAGCATGACTTGGTTGAATTTTTGTTATATAACAGGTCTCAGGGGCATCAGGGACAACGAGCACCTCAGAGCTCATATGCGGAAGAGAGGGGCGCACTGTCAAGTCTCACATCAGCCGCCTACGACAACTGAACACGTAAAATCTACTTCAACAGCCTGAATTTATTCTGCACTTATGGCAGTAATCAGTTGGAAATTTAAAAAAACAGGAGCAAAAACCACTTAAGAATCTACTGAAAGTTTGAGAAAGAAGATTTTTAGATTAGAAGATCAAATTTTAAATGCAAAATAAAATCAATTGCTATTTTATTGTAAAAGAGTTTGAGGAAATTAACTTTGTAGAGAGTTTGGAAAAATAGATCAGTAACATCAGTGAATTTCTTGCTATCGTGAATTTCATATACTCCCTTACAGAGCTCTTTTTTTAAAAAGTTCTTTTTAATGGGACGCCTGGGTAGCACAGTCCTTAGGCGTCTGCCTTCGGCTCAGGGCGTGATCCCGGCGTTCTGGGATCCAGTTCCACATCGGGCTCCTCCGCTGGGAGCCTGCTTCTTCCTCTCCCACTCCCCCTGCTTGTGTTCCCTCTCTCGCTGGCTATCTCTGTCAAATAAATAAATAAGTAATCTTTAAAAAAAAAGTTCTTTTTAAATTTATTACTATTTTTTCAGTAACCTCTACACCCAACTTGGGGCTCGAACTCAAAACCCCGAGATAAAGAGTGGCATGCTCTTCCCACTAAGCGAGACAGGCACGCACCCCCTGCCCTTTACAGAGCTCTTAAAACAAAACAAAAAGAAGGGTGTTCATAATAAGGGGGCACTGGATGATTTTCAACATGTGTTTAGGAAAGGAATTTAAAAGATTGGTAATCTCACAAGCCCAATGGAAATATTCTTTAAAAATGCTGAACTATTTCTAGTTATTGGGATCAAGCCTTCCCATGAAAACTAGCAAACATTATGCAAAGTAGAACCTTAAAAAGTATCAAAGAATTCACAAGATAGTGAGGAACTGCTAGGTCAAGTTCAGAACAGAGTACAGAAATGGAGAGGTAAGCTGCACAGCTGAGCAGGTAGGTCACTTCTACCCGCAAGGACATGATCTGCAAATGTCGGCTTTTGTATTAGCACTTGCCTGTGTGTGGTTGCCAGGGGTACAAAGGTGAATAAGCCAATCAGCCTCGTCTGTCCAAGATATTTTTAGGACACGTCAGTAGTAAATGTACCTAAAATAGTAAGATATTCCCTACTTTTGGCTCTTGATTAATAACAGATGAAAAGTATAACAAATGCCTAAAAAGAATGCTAAGCTTCACACAGAAAGTCCGATTATAACAGGGCACATTGAATTCACTTGCAGTTTTGCAAATGCAAAATAAAAATGTCAAGTCAAAATATAGAACAGGGTAAAAAATACCTCTGAACCACAGGAGTGGCCCAGAACATTATTGTGGTCAAAGGCTACTGTTCCACTTGAATATTTAACTTGAAATGGCAGACCTCCTGATCAGGGTATCAAATTTTTTTGGCACTGAATAAATGGCTAGTATCATCATTAGTGTCCTTGACCATATGCGGAAATTAGGAAAACTCATACAATGCTTGAAAGCAAACTATTCTAAGTTATTCAGTGTTTATCATTAATTACATTTGCTAAGAAGGCAGAGGATAAAATCTCCCATAACCTTCACACCAAGGTGGATTTGATCTGATGAGAAGTGTACTGGCTCCTGCAGAAGAGATGAGTCTTGTGTTCCTTACATTTGCGGAAAATTGTTTTTCATGACCCAGCAGGCCACTGTTTCTCTTTCCTTCTCCTTAAAAGCTCTATCAATAAGACAAAAGTCTCTCGAGACTCAGCATGCAGAAAACAGATTATCAAACAACTAATTTTGCTAACAACATAAAGCAGATGACCTTTCCACATTGGCTACAAATAATCTACTGAGCAAAAATAAATCAGGTCATGTTGGAAACTTTGGAAAGTTGGCATTGAAATTATATCATAGAATATTAATGCCTATTTTGCCATAAGCTTAGTGCTTTCCAGTTCCTGAGTTACTCCTGGTGGATATTTGTAAAGAGATAGACAGATGAACTCTCTGAGGTCCCCATGAGTGTCATTTAAGAACACGGTCCTGGCTATTTGTACTTGTACAGGCTTCTCCAGTGTTAGTAGGTTAGTTTCCTAAGCTCTAGAAGGGCAGGTCAAGACAAAACTGGTTGTTTTTAACCCTTCTTTGGTAATAGGCAGTATCCCGAGAAAAATACACATACTTACATATTTGTACAACCCTGCATATAATTTCAGAGAGTTCACAGACACTCTGGGCTCATGTGTGAGCCCCCTTAGAACTCTCTGGACACCAGGCTAAGAATTTCTAGATCAGGTGATCTCAACATCCTCCCAGTTCTAGGGACACCTGCCTCTGTCCACTAAGCTGCCTTGGTAGGCCTTGACAGAACTTAAACCAAAGCCTCCCAGCACATTGGAAACCCCATAGCTAAACTAACATGGCAGTCATTTGAATTTATTTTAAAAATGGACATTAATGAAGGTGTACAACATTTCCTTTTCCCCTACTAATCTTTCCTTTCCAGAGACTATGAAAAACTAATGCACAATAATGGCGCGTGTTTGAAACTGAGGTCAGTGGAGACATTCATATTCCTTTAATTTTGTGAAGACAGTGTGATTTGTAGTTGGAGCACCAGAGATGAAGCCCCATTTCTGCTTCTTATCTCATGTCACTGTGCCCAAAAACTTAATTAAGGTTGCAGCATCTGTATTTATAAAATGGTAATAATAAGGCCTATTTATTTCTGTGGAAACTGTGAAGATGGTGGCTGAAGTGTGTACAATAACTAGCAAGAGTACCAGACTTCCTAGGTTCTCGATGAATGACGACGGTCATCTGAGACGTGATTAGACAAGATACAATATGTCATTGTTTCTCAAACTTTAATCCTTTATCTTGATTTTTGGCCATAGCCACACACCACTTATTGAATATGTTTTCTTTAGATTGCACTCTTTCTTAAAAAAAATAGACTTCACCGAAATAATATTAACCTAAAAAATAACAAGCTTAGTGTGCTGGTTATGTGTTGTTTTTTTTTTTCAAACACATATTAAAACAAAGCCATATCTATTAAAAATGTTTAAGTCATTTGGTGCAGTTTAAAAACTATTTTGAAAGCCATGCTTTGGCAAACAGGTAGCTATAACAAGCTGCTAATGCTTTGCTTAAATTAGACCTAATCTGGGTGTATTGTTTTCGTTGGCAAAGAGCAAGACTTGAGACAATGTGGTTGGAGTTTTGATGGTGGAAAGGGGAGAAGGAAATGCCCGGAGGAGGCCAAGGGGCAGTGCCTTGCTTATCTGACATTCAGCCCGGGATTTCTAGTCCCTGAGGGCTGAGAGCACGGAGTAGGAAGACAGGAGGCCAGGATAGAGATCCATGAATTTTAAAATCTGATTTTAAAAACTGGTCTCAAGTCCAGAGCTGGGCTAACTGTGTCCTTCTTACCGTGTAAAAGCTGCATCTCTATTCAACGGCTGCAGTGTTCTAAAACCGGCAAAAAGTAATCCCTCATCACTTAAAAAGTAGAAGTAAGAACATAATGCAGGAATGGTCAGGACATTAGTTTGGAAGGCAGAAAAATTGGCTATCTGCTGCTGATTTACTGATGCAAATCTTTTATAACACACCCGTTTAGAAGCTAAACACAGGATTGTAATTCCCTAAAGGATTTGGAAAGCCATTAAATCACAGCTTATCTTTTACCCAATACTGCCCCTGGAACTGCCCACAGCAGTCCTTTTTCAGCATGTTCCTATATAGACAATAAACGCATATATTAATAAACAAGGATGGAAACAAATGACATGTCATGAAAGTCAGATTATTTAAACGCAAGAGGTGTGACTTTCATGAACCTAGAAAGCACATGCACACACACACACACAAACACACACACACACACGCAAACACGCGCACACACACAAACACGCGCACACACACACACACACACACATCTACTCTACTTAGCAACTACTTTGAGCCACATGCTATAGAAACAAAGAGGCTTCTACCATGCAACAAATCTCTTTTTAGCTCCAACTTGATCCCAGACACGTGTTCAAGTGACTGGGTAGAGAGGTGATTAGAAGAATTAAATGAGTATTAAAGTAAAGTCCTATATAGTCCAGTTTGAACAAAAGAAGTTTATTAATCACCTATAATGTGATGTAAATTGTGCCTTTTTCTTTACCTTAGCTGTTTCTTTCCATCACATGGGAGGCAGACAGATCTGGATTTGAATTCTGACTCTGCTTCTTAACTAGCTATGTGGACTTGGATTTTACTAACCTTTGTGTTCGCTGATTTCCTCATTCATAAATATTCCCTACAATATAGAATTAGGTGCTCTCTAACAAATGCGAATTTAGTGTTCTATCCTGGTTACTATTTTAGGCATGTGTGAAAACCAGTGAACAAGACAGACACAGCCTACAGTCCAACCATGTGGATCAGTGAGTGGGTTTATGGGAGAGTGGTTAGTGGGAAGTTAATACAGTGAACTGACTGCTGTAGTTACTAAATGATGAAACTCTGAATGGGCATCAGGATGAGGAATGCATGTGCATAAAAACAAGTAGTTTCATAAAACAAGTGGCAGGTATTAAATGACCAAGTGGCTACCTGGCAAAATGATAAGCATTTTCAATTACGCTTTTAGGAAGATATAACTAAGTGCTGCTGCAGAAGTTCAATGCAGGAAGTTATGGTGCCCGTTGGGGATAACCAAAGGTATAGCCTTATTGAATAGACAGCTTCTCCTAATCACGTAACATATTACAAGTACAACTGATTGTACAAATACAAAGAAAAAGTAAAAAAAAAAAAAAACCTAATTAAACTATATAAATGAAGAGAAAAAATCCAGATCACATGGTGTCAAAACCATTTAGACAAAAGCATCTATGAACGCTCACACTAGAAGCGACATAGAAGAGTTGAGGCAGAGCTGGAGGTACGTACACCCCACTCATTAATGAGATGCCAAGACTTAGCCCCATTCTAATGCCTCAGGGAGACCCCAATTTTATCAAACACCATCTTAATTCTAGATTTCCAAGGTACTCCTATGCCATGGCCCATAATCAACATATATTTGCTCATCTATACTGGAATGAGAAATAGCAAACAGAGGAGCCCTGGTTCTTTTAATGACTGATTTAAAGATGACATTGATTGGCTTTAGAATTTACAAGCAATCGTTTAAAAAGACATTAAGCTGTACTTAGAAAAACAATTAAATTTCTTTACTGTAACTTACCACTTAGTAGATAATGTATAGGTCATTAAAGACTTTGACTTTGAATGTTTATATGTTTGCTTGTTTTTAAGAAAACTTCAGAAAATTATAAATTTTAGAGCAGGGCTGCTCTATGTCTAGTGCCGTTCGGTAGGAGGGGGAAGTGGAAATGGAGGTGGGGGCTACATATGAAAGGTAGGTCAAGATTCACCTGCTTTCCACCTGGGTGTGGAGAGGACATGGATTAACTACATCAAAAAGCAGAATTTCTTCTGGTTTCCATAACCAAAAATGTGAAGGAAAAACAAGGACAGTCGTGTGTCCTTATTGTCTGGGACTTCTCAGGGACTCCTGGTAATGACGCCCTGTGGTGCTGTGGCTCTACTCTCTGAATGACCCATCTTTACATTGAGATCTTTCCTTTCTCAGAGCCAGCCTACACCTGCACACAGGAGCCAGTTTTGAAATATTCGGGAATTTTGAGAACTAGCACACTAGTATCTTACATAGACAAGGTGGCAATCAGCAGATGCTTTTTTTTTTTTTTTTTTGAACTCGTTTACCTCCATGGCTTATTTATCTTAATGTATGAAGACACAGAATTGTCTTTTGTTGTTTCCAACTGTTTATGTGGTGCTTAGTCTACTATCTGCTCTAGGGTGACTGCATACGAGCTAGATAAATCAGATGGGAGAATTAGCAAATACATGCAATAATTCATTTCAAAATCTATGTATGACCCTTAAAATCATAATTACGCAGGCTTTCAAAAATCTCCAATTGGGTAGTGTCTCCATTTTATCATTCCCATAATTCCGTTATGATAAGGAGGAGATGCACAGGAATAAATTATATGTTTGAGGGAAGGCAGAGTAAAACATGACTTTTATAACAGTCTCTGGGAACTCAGTTCACTTCAAGGCAGGACACCTTCCAGCTGGGAGCTCACAGCACAAGAGGTTAAACAGGATAAATCATCTGCTTTCTGAGTGGAGTTTTGATGAGCTATAGGTTTGAAGTTGCTTTTCAGCTTCCTGCTATTCAAACCCACCATGGTGTAGGAATAAAGAATGCAAAGGTGTTCAGGCTAAAAGATTATTGTGACTCATACTTGTTTCTTGGAGACTTTGGAAGTCCAACAACTGTACATCACCAAAGAGTCCTTGCAATTGCTGGATCATAGGGTAGTTCAATTTTTAACTTTTTAAGGGACCTCCACACTGTTTTCCAGAGTGGCTGTACCCACTTGCATTCCCACCAACAATGTAGGAGGGATCCCCTTTCTCCACATCCTCTCCAACAATTGTTTGTTGCCTTGTCAATTTTTGCCATTCTAACTGGCGTAAGGTGGTATCTCAGTGTGGTTTTGATTTGAATTTCCCTGATGGCTAATGATTTTGAACAATTTTTCATGTATCTGTTAGTCATTTGAATGGGATAGGCTGGTGATGGGTAGTAAGGAGGGCACGTATTGCATGGTACACTGGGTGTTATACTCAACAAATGAATCATCGAACTCTACATCAAAAACCAGGGATGTACTGTATGGTGACTAACATAATATCATAAAAAAAAATTATTATTAAAAAAAAAGAGTCCTTGCAAATCAGGCTGGGGTCTGCAGGGCAGTGGCAACTATATTAAGTAATGGTGAACGAGGAGCACACAGCATTAGAGGTGATTCTTAATAACACTGTTCAACAAATGTTAGTGAAGGCAACTTTTCCACTAAAAGCCTCCCCTCTTGTCTGCCTCTTTTGACCCAGTACCACTTCAAGACCCTATCAAACAAAGATGACAGATTCCAAGGTCCAGGTTCCACAAGAGTAGTAGTTTCTCTAATCTCTGTCCTGCCCCAGGATCTCTTTCTTTTTACAGATGGCTGCCTTAAATCCATTAATAACAAACACTCAGTCCAATGTCAAAAGTGCCAGTCGTATCTGCTAAACTCTTAAGATTCATGTCAGGATCAGAAATTCCTTGAAGGCAGACTCCTGCCTTTCTTCTTATTACCAGAGGAAGAACTGCTTACCTGAGAAGGACTAAAATGAGAATTTACACGTATAAACACATAAACATTTTGAAATGTTTAGCATTTGAAATGCTTTGTCAAGCATTTGCAGTTTTTTGAAAATATTGCTTTCCAATACAGAGGTAACAAACATAAAGGTAAGCATAGATATAGCAAATAGCAGCCCAGAGACTTCGATTTAGGAATCCTAAAAACATTCTCTTCTAACCATTTATTCCCCTTGCCTTTTTAAAAAATAAACTTCCTAAAAAGTATTGACTTTACTGATGCACACATTTTTAATTTAAAAAGACAATGTTAAATATATTTTAGACAATACAATGGAACACACAAAAATGGAACCCAATTAAATGTGTACATGAATTTTCCTTATGTACAGCTATGAAAACATCTGAAGTCAGATAATTTCTGAGTAGGATGTCTTCTTAGATACATCTATAAAACAGCTGTATTTAACTTGTTTCTAAATGAGAAAATGAAAGCTAAAAGAGCAGATTTATAAGTATTTACAAAATCAATCCCAAGTGACAAGCAAAATCCCTAGAAGCTCCCAGGATCCAAGAGGCACTCCTTAGCAGGAGGAGAGAATTAAACACATTTTAATCCTTTAAATATATTTCTTAGGTTGTGTTTGCCTTCTAAAAGTTTCTCAGAGCAACAACAGATTCCTGTTGTCTTTACGGGACTTCTCCCTCTTTGCCTTCTCTATTTCACGTACCCCACTTTCTCAGGTGCCTTATTTTGTTCTCTACCTTCCATTTCCATCAAATACTTGAAGATAAATCTTATCCACAAGGCCCCACCTAGATATTATCAAGGCCCTTCCAAGGCTCATAACCATTTGTTTGGTGGTACAGGGAAAAAACTAGGCTTCCAGGATTCAACATTCTAGGTCTGTTTTCTTAGGTTATACACATACAACATATAGCATTTATGAACTTCCCTCATCCTCTTCTTTACTTCTCTCCCCACCTCCTCACAAAATCCCATTCGTGGAGAGTGTTAGTAAGCAAAGCATAACTTGTCACCTATAGTGTAGAGGAAAATGAGATGTTTCACAGTACAACACACTTCATTAGACACATCTCTTCTCCAAGATAATTTTTTTCTTAGCTTTTCTTTTCTTTTTTTCTCCTACAGTCTTAAAACTTCTAAACACCTGTCTCCTCCTTCTGGATTTTTCCTTCCCCTAACCCCAATCTCCCTCTCATTCTTAGCCTGGAATCAGACCACCAAAGGGATAAGGCCAGCCTTGCCACTCGTTACGACTGTGTGTCCTTGAACCGGTTATTTAATGTCTCAAATCTTCAATTTCCCTATCCAGAATAATGTGAATACATTTTTTTCTTATTGAGCAATTACTATGTGCCAACACAGTTCTAACTTTTTAGATGAATGTTCATTTATTCCTCACAAATACCCTGAAAGATAGGTTGCTGCTACCATTCCACCACTTTATCTTCGAGAGAGGAAGTCTGAGGTGCAGTGAATTTAAGAATTTTTCCAGTGCAGTTTCTAAGAGGCAGCACCAAGATCCAAACTCATGTGTCCTAAGTCCAGGAGCCAAGTCCTTAACTATTCTTATACTGAAAGGCATATATCTGTAAAACATGCTAAGAATCATATCTATTTCACAGATATTTATTATATAAAACCCTATGTACTCTTTGTTGCATATTTGTCAATTACTTCTATAATTTCTATAATTATTTTAATTCTTATTTTTTACTTACTACTCCTCTCAGGCATATGAAAGACCAACATCCTGATATCATCAACAAAAGATCTTCGAATGCTACATTTGCCCTTCAGAATCAAACAGAGGTCTATTCCATAAACTGAGAGGTCCATTAAGTAGTAACATAGCCCCAAGTTGCTTTAATGATATCTGAGTCCACCCAGCAGGTGCTCAGTCCACTGACTCCAATCCAGCAGTGTGTGTAAGGGCAGTGTAAGACAGCAGGATGTCACAAAGGTTTGAATTCAAGGGTGGGAGGCACTAGACGCTCCTGAATAAGATGTGTCACATGAATCCATATTGCCCCCATATGCGCAGTCTTTCCATAGCCCATTTCTCCCCACACCATGTGCTGTAGCCAGGTACGTCTCTTGCCTTGGCTGCTGCACACACATGATCTAGTCCAGACGCCAAACTTCAGCTCATGCTGCTCTTCCAATGGTTCCAATCCTCTCTCTGCTCTTAACAATGGCTCTTCTCAACTCTCTTTTTTTTTCCCCTGACTCTGCCTTTGTTTTTCCAATAATATGTATGATCAGTACAAAATAGAGAAGCAAGTATTGCTAGAGATAACAGCTCAAGGATAATTGCGAGTACAAGTTCAGAGTTCCATTTCTCATTCTTTTCTCTTTCTCCCCCCCAAATATAGATGTAACTATGTGTGTGTGCACATATATTTATATGATAAAATGCAATATATAACACAGGCACACACATGCAATTTTACACATATTGTTAAAAAATTTGTTCTTATTCAACAGGATATTATAAATATATCTGTCAATCAGGACTTTTTCAGTCCAAATGTCAGAAATCCAGCACAAATCAGACAACTATAACTTCCTCTAACCATAAAAAGCTTTTTCTGCTCACGCTGGAAAAATTATTCAGCTCTCTACCTCTAAAAAGTCCAGGAGTAGAGCTAGTGAGCTCCAAAAACAGTTGGTTTTGGAGATTCAAATGCAGTTGTCAAAATTCTCACTCTCTACTATTACACATTTTCTCTATCTCCATCTCTTAATTGTTTTTGTTTGCCCTTTGTTTTTCTGTCTCATCTCTTCCCTTTAAAAATAACTTCCTTCCTCTAGTTGGGGAGGGAGTATCATTCTTTATAGTTCTTGGAGAACATCCCAGAAAGGAATTCAGCTTGAGGAACTTGTCCTTATATATCCCTCTAGTTATAATCAAGAGTATGGAGAATTCTGATTGGCAATCTTAGGGTAAGGAAAGAGGGTCAGTTCCACCTGAACCACAAAGGAAGTGATGTTTGGGTAAAGAACAGGAAAAGTCCATTGGACATCTTTACATCAATACATACAATTTTATCTTATTTCATTTGAGTTAGGCCAAAAACAAAGGCTGTTCCAGGTAAGAGTAGTGGGTTATTTTCATCTTGCTTTAGTGCAAAGAATACACATGAAATTAAGGGT
This sequence comes from Ailuropoda melanoleuca, assembly GCF_002007445.2. Taxonomy (NCBI): domain Eukaryota; kingdom Metazoa; phylum Chordata; class Mammalia; order Carnivora; family Ursidae; genus Ailuropoda; species Ailuropoda melanoleuca. The sequence goes on along the minus strand of NC_048233.1, from coordinate 57,807,956 downwards.
CCACGATACTTGGGTTCCCTAAAATTCTCTTAGGTCTTTAGGTCGCAGTGTCCATGGCTTTGTGGTCTCAGCAGCTTGTGTGGACTAGATCTGCTGGGTCAGGGACTCCCAGAACCAAGGGTGGGAAATACCTCAGTTTTATATTCCCATGTTTCATTTATTGTTGTGCTATTGGCCCATTGGAGGACGAGTGGTTCAGGCTGGCTGTGTTCTATTGCACTGTTAAACAGCCGAGCAGTTTAGCTAAACACTATTCAGTTTTATGGTTAGATCATTATTTATTTACATTCGACTGAAGGATATTTAGGCTTGTTTTGCTAAATTATCCTTTGCTATGATTCATAATGTTGTAATGAATATCCTTGTCCTTGTATCTCTGTTAATATCTCTAAGTGTTTTATTAATACAAATTCCTAGAAGTAAAATTACTCAGAAATTTTTATCTGAATCCAAGCTTGATTTCCTTTTCTCCATAAACTTTATCTTAACTCTTGAAAGCCACTAATAACTTTATTCCACCTAAAGTCCTAATATTCTCTTTCACGCTCACTCATTTGACAAGTTTATCGTGAGTTCCTGTTATGAGTCAGGCTCTGTGCAAGGTGTAATGTAATTACAAAGAAAAATAATCCATGATCCTCATCCTTCAAGAGGAAGTAATTTAGTCAGGTAGACAAATGGCAGGAACAAATAATTACAATTTGGTGTGATTTGTGCTATAAGAGGGGTGAGTAAAAGTGCCATGAGAGCAAAGATAAAGGGACTATCCAGACAAAGAGAACACATCTTCATTCAGAAGGGATATGTTCTCTTCAACAAATGTTGCTGGAACAACTAAACAACCAAATCCAAAAGGAAAAAAAGAAAAAAGAAGAAGAAGAAAAAGAAGCCAGACATAGACTTACACTCTTCACAAAAATAATTTGAAATGGATCATAGGCCTAAAAATAGCACATAAAACTGTAAAACTCCTAGAAGGTAAGACAGGAAAAACCTTAGATGACCTTGAATATGGTGATACCTTTTCAGATATAACACCAAAGACCCGATCCATGAAAGAAACAATTCAGAGGCAGAAATTCATTAAATTTCTGCTCTGGGAAATACAGTATCGAGAAGGAAAAGACAAGCCACAGACTGGGAGAAAGTATTCTCAAATGACACATCTGATAAAGGACTTATCCAAAATAAACAAAGAACTCTTAAAACTCAACAATAAAAAATCCCGATTAAAAAATGGTATGTGATTGCTTAACAGACACCTCACCAAGGAAGATGTAAAAATGACAACTACACATATGAAAAGATGCTCTGCACCATATGTCATCAGGGAAATGAACATTAAAACAACACTGAGTCACCACTACACATCTTATTAGAATGGCCAAAATCCGAAACACTTAAAACAGCAAATGCTGGCGAAGGATATGGAGCAACAGGAGCTCCCACTCACTGTTAGTGGGCGTGCAAAATAGTACAGCCACTTTGGAAGGCAGTTTGGGGGTTTCGTACAAAATTAAACATACTCTTACTGTGTGATCCAGAAATTGCACTCCTTGGTATTTACCGAAAGGAGTTGAAAACCTATGTCC